>NC_143252.1:112854600-113025850 GCF_984573655.1 Nuphar pumila | reverse complement strand
ATTATTAATAAAATTCTATGTCATATGGACAAATCAAACTATTTGCTGCAGTCAGGGTTGGGTTGGGCTGGGTTAGGACTGGGCTAAAAAAATGGATAAAAACCTATGAACTGGGTTAGGACTGGGCTTTTAAAAAAAAAATTAACTGTTTCGGGAGGTAGGACTGGGCTACCCCCCCCGCTCCGCCTATGGCTAGTGCACATCACTAGGGGTGGCAATTTCTGACACGACCCACCAACCCGACCCGCCAACCCCCCTCTTAGGCGGGTTCGGGTTGGGCTTAAGCCAACCCGTTTAATAAATGGGTCGACCCGTGTAACCCGTTTATTAAACAGGTCGGGTTCGGGTTGGGGGTATGCCAACCCGCCAACCCGTCTGCCCGACCCGCCAACCCGACCCGTCAACCCGTCAACCCGACCCGCCAACCTGCCAACCCGATCCGTCAACCCGTCAACCTGACCCGCGAACCTAAAAACCCGTTTACCCGACCCAACCCATTTATTAAATGGGTTGGCGGGTCGTGTCGGGTTACCCGTTTATTAAACGGGTCGGGTTCGTGTTTGCCACAGCTGACCCGTTTAATAAACGGGTCGGGTTGAGGTATGCTGACATGCCAACCCGACCCGATTGCCACCCCTACACATCACCTTGTGTTGTGTTGGGCGGCGTTGCAAGTTCGAATCCCAATGATATCATTGTATAACTGGTAGGGGTCTGCCTAACCCCAGCTTGGCTTTCAAAAAAAAAAGTTGTCATCAGCCGAAGAAAAAGTGGGGGCTGAGACTTCAAATTCTTGACTCTTTCCAAATGGTACCAGATTAGGCAATAACATGCATTATTGTTTTCTGGTGAGGAGGAACCCTTGTCAAAAAGAGTAAAATCTCAGGTGGGTCTCACAACCATCCTGCCTTACGTTGTGAAAAACTACACACCCGTGCATCAATGGGGTTTGACCTAACACCTTCCTCTCAACACCTTCACAACCACCCTGCTGGCCAAGCGGGCATCCCTGGGGTGTTATCTGCATGCAATATTTTCATCTTTTGCTTTGATAGAAGGAAGCAAATTGTTCCCACCTTTGTGGCCGTCGTATCACAATTTAAAAAGAACTTAACTGTAATTCACAATGTGTTATAATTGATTTATTTATGAAATAAAAAAACAAAATAATTGTAAAAAATAAGATAATTCATTAAGAATAAATTCAGCATATCCATTTACCACCTTTCAAACAAACAAAAACTAATTTTAGACTTTGCGCATTGTTGAGGCCACACAAACGCGTTCCCTCGCTACCACAAATTATGACGTCCACTCCTCCGTTTGAGGAGATGGTAGAAAGACGCTCCTCCTATGTGCAATGCAGGCCGTCTTCTTAGGCCATCGACCTTCTTGATCGCCGATAAACCCCGTCCAAGCGTCTTCTTAAGCCATCGACCTTCTTGATCGCCGATAAACCCCGTCCAAGCGTCTTCTTAAGCCATCGACCTTCTTGATCGCCGATAGACCTCGTCCAGGCAAGTATGGCTCACCACTTTGGCATGATCTTACTCTATTTCTTCCATATGGGACTAAACATTTTTTATTTTACTTTTATATGCTTACCATCCCTTCTCTTGCCACCAGTTTTTCATATTGGGAGTCTATCATACCATATAAAATAACAAATACCATATAAAATAACAGCGATGAATTAGACTTTTCTATGGATTTTTATTTTATGAATCCACCTTGGGATTGGTCACTATATCATCAAGTCCAATCAAAGTCTTAAATGTCCATTTCAAGCTGATGCTGGCCCATATCTTTCAGAGAGTTTTGCTTTGTGCAATTATTTTACAACTAAAACTTACAAAAAACACATAAGTAGTCTAAGGTCTGATTCTCACCGGGTGTGCATGTGCCTTAAATCGGTGGGTTCCCAATTGATTTGGGTGGTAGTGATCCCACTCTCATAGAGGGGCGGGACCATTAAATGACCACCCGGTTCTTGGAAGGTTTCTCGTCATAAAAAAAACTATTTTTTTTTAAATAATTATTAGTATCATTAATTCAATATAAGTGCATTATTTGTGACATGAGTTAGGGGTGGCAAAATCTGACCTGACCCGCCAACCTGCTTCTTAGCCGGGTTACGGTTCGGCTTAAATGGGTTTGTGTCGTAAACGGGTCGACCCGCCTAACCCGTTTATTAAACGGGTCATGTTGTGTTAGGGGTATGCCAACCCGTTTGACCCGTTTAATAAACGGGTTAGGCAGGCGGGTCAACCCGTTTACACGAACCCGTCAACCCACCGACCTGTATATATATATATATATATATATATATATATATATATATATATATATATATATATATATATATAACCCTAACTCTGACCCACCAACCCGTTTAATAAATGGGTCGCCGTGTCGTGTAATCATGTCGTGTCGACCCGACCCGTTTATTAAACGAGTTGACAGGTCAGAGTCGGGTTACCTGTTTAATAAATGGATCGTGTTCATGTTTGTCACATCCAACCCGTTTATTAAACGGGTCATGTTTGTGTTGAGGTATTCTGACCCGTCGACCCGACCCGATTGCCACCCCTAGGTATTATATAACATACAAGGGTGTTTGATCGCGTGTCTTGTGCGGCATTGCGGTGGTTAAATGTGTGTCAGCAAAATGGTGAAACGCCTTCCACCCTTTGTTACGATTAGAACGAAACAAGAGGAACACTAAAAAAAACATTGGCCAAAAGGGGGTCTAACCCTCACCCTCTCTCATTCACCCCCTCCACACCCCTCTATCTCTCTCTCCTATTTAGACACCGGGCAGTGAGGCCAGCGAGACCAGCAGTGGGCATCGAGGCCGACAGTGAGGCTTGCACTCTCTCTTCCTCTTTCTCTCTCTTCTTTGTTCCTTTACTCAGATTACATTTTTTAAAAAATTTCATTGATTAGGTATTTTTTATTGGTTAGAGCTTTTGTTAATTATTTTTTAGAGTTTTTTTGTTTGATTAGGGCTTTTTTTTGTTTGATTTTTTTTATCAAGGCTTTGAATCAAATATCTTTAATTAGGGTTTTTGATATTTTATTTGATTAGAGCTTTTTCTTTGATTTTCTTTGATTAGGGTTTTGAATCAAATTTCTTTAATTATGGTTTCTTATACTTAATTTGATTAAGGCTTTTATTGTATTTGATTAGTGTTGTTTTTCTTTGATATTCTTTAATTAGAGTTTGAATTAGGGTATTTTATATTTAATTTTATAGTTTATTTATGGTTACTTTGACTTTATGGTTTATTTTTTTTATAGCTTGGTATTTTCTAAGTTTATTTTCTTGCATTTTAGGGGTTTATGCTTTATTTGTGGTTTTTGCATTTCTATATAAAAAATATGAATTCTTATTTTTCTCTAATTACCCAAAATTTAAATATTTTTTCATACTTGGATTCAATTTGAGATCCACAATTGTGGCTAAAATCCATATTTTTTTGATAAACTTTCACAATTAGATCCAATATGGCATCAATTAAAGCATATATATAATATTAATTCTTATTTTTCTTAAATTACCAAATTTTAAACAATTTTTAGTGTTTAAGTTAAATCTAAGATTCATATTTGAAGCTAAAATACATAATAAATATGTTAAAACACTTATATGGTTGGGCAGGCTGATCGAGTTGTACAATCCAAAACTAAGTTATTCAACCCATTATCCATATGTGTTCAATTTGTTTGCATAACGTAAAAATTAAATGTTGAACACAAAGAACACAACTTATTATTCAATCGAAACAAACACTAGATATAGTACAATTATTAGATAACAGTAACATGTGTTCTCTTTGTTATGTTCTGTTGTTTTGTCTAATCTTGGACACACCATCAAACACACCCTAATATTGTTTAGACTTTGTGAATGATATAATGATATTATTGCATGGCATTCAAGAGTTACGAAACCCAAAATCATGATATTATTACCATCCGAGTGTGATTTTCTTGCTATTTTTCAGCTTTACAATACATAAAATAGACAAAAAATAATTGTACAACAAAAATGATGAGTTTTAAAAAATGCTTCATAATTCACCAAATCTGCCAAATGGATAATTTTGCAGGTTTTCACTTTTTTTTAATGCTTTTACTCCTTGCAATTGCAATTTTTTTATTTTTGCGAGTCTCAATGCTAAAAGTTGATGGACCCACAAAACTTGTTAATAAAATTGCTTATGAGGTTGCGATATTCTAAAAAAGATTGCAAAAATCCTTTAAGTGTTGCAGAAGTTTGTACCTTACAAAATTTCAAAAGAGTATTGTGTGAGGTATTGCAAAAATACGAAAAACTTTTGAAAGTCCGATATTACAAAATTGTGATGAATATCATACTAGTATTACGCTTTTTTTAGGCTTTGCAAAAATCCCTCATCAGTGGCAGTTCATCGACAATGGTTTACCGATGGTGGTAAACCCCAAAAGCATGGGCGACACTTCATCAATGTTGAGTTTTTTCAATAAAAGCATGGGTGACACTTCATCGACAATGATTTTTTTTCGCTAAAAGCATTGGCGATACTTCATCAACGATGAATTTGTTTGATAAAAGCAACGACGATGAAAAGATTGATGAAAAATATACTGAAGTGCTATTGCAAGTAGGACACAAATTGCCAAAATATCATTTATTGTAACCCGTATATTATATTTTGACAACATAAAATGTGAATGCAATTTTGACAAAATGAATACAAACTTAGATATCATTTTGATGCAAAGTTCATTCATGATTGCTCATACATTTCGACATTTCGATGTAAAGTTCATTCACGGATGTCATTTCAATGCAATTTTGATATTGCATTCATTCAATTCTTTCACAAAATGAAGTCACTCATACATTTTGCATTCATTTTATTTTTTCATACAACGAAGTCACTCATACATTTTGCATTCATTCTATTTTTTCACAAAATGCAGATGCTCATACATTGCATTCATTCCATTATTTCACAAAATGAATTCGCTTATACATTTTGCATTCAATTCATTCTTATACAAAATAAAGTTGCGTATACATTGCATTCATTTCATTCTTTGACAAAAATGGATTCACTTATGCATTTTGCATTCATTTCATTCTTTTACAAAATGAAGTTTCTCAAACATTTTGCATTCATTCCATTCATTTACAAAACAAAGTCGATTAAACATTTTGCATTCATTCCATTTATTCACAAAACAAAGTCATTCATACATTGCATTTATTTTACTTTTTCACAAAATAAAGTCGCTCATACATCTCATTCTTTCATAAAATAAAATCGCGCATACTTTTTGCATTCATTTTATTCTTTCACAAAATAAATTTTTTATCCTACTATACAATGTGATCGAACGCTGAGTGTGAGATACGCTGACTCTACATTATCATCTTCAAACACATCTTTGAAAGAAACTCATATGTATAAGTGTGAATTTTTTATTTTTCAGAAAATGAAGTTACTCATACATTGCATTTATTTAATTATTTCACAAGAATATTTCTTCTCGTTACCTCTTTGATGGGAAGAAATCATAATATGTGCAGATGTACATTCATCTCTTTGGCCTAAAGAATATTGTATTTCATCGTATATTTGATGAAAAAAAACACAGAATACCATCGTTGATTCTAAGCTCTGTGTTGTCCTTTTGATTTTTCCTATCCCACTCATACCATGTGATTGAACGAACAATGACTATGAGATACGTCAACTCTATATCATCATTGTCTATTATATCTTTTCGGCTATCACAACTCTTTAGAGTGAAGGCCTCCTACATCAACATCCTTCACGTTCTCTATGATGAGAACATAACCATACTATAATATCTAGGGATGGCAGTGGGGCGGGGCGGGGGACAAGGTCTCCACCCCCGCCCCGCCTCAAGATTTTATCCTCCACCCTGCCCCGCCTCCCTGGCGGGGATGGATTTTATCCCCCACCCCTGCCTTCATCCTCGTTTCATGTCCTCCATCCCCGATTCAAACAGAGATGAGGCGGGGTGGGGATATTGCGAGGAAAAGTGGTCGGGGCGGGGTTGGGGCGGGGATGAGGCGAGGATCATGGCGGGGACGGGGCGGGGCGGGGCGGGGAAAAGTGCACGTCCATCCTCGCCTCCACCCCCGGACGGGGATGGATTTTAACCTTCGTCCTCGCCTCCATCCCCGTTTCATACCCTTCATTCCCTGTCCAAACGGGGTGAGGCGGGGCCCCGCTTTCCCCCGGTTCATTGCCATCCCTAATAATATCTCACCACTGATGCTTTTACTAAAAAAACTCATCATTGATGAAGTGTCATTGATCTTTTTGTCATCGATGCTTTTATCAAAAAAACTCATCATCGATGAAGTGTCATTGATCTTCTCACCGTCTATGCTTTTATAAAAAAAATTCACTGTCAATGAAGTGTCGCCCATGCTTTCGGGATTTACCATCGTCGGTGAACTGCTATCGATGAACCACCACCGATGAAGGATTTTTGTAAAGCCTGGATGTCATCAAAAGTTTGTCGAAAGGATTGGAGACCAGAAAAACCTTATGATTACGAAAATAAGCCATCCAAATGCAAATAAAGGGTAAAAAATGAAGCATTATTTATATAAAACCGAATTTCACAATATCGATGCGATACTCATCGCAATTTTGCAATATCAAACTTTCACAAGTTTTTCATAATTCTGCAATACTTCATGTGATAGTCTTTTGGAATTTCGCAATGTATGAACTTCTATAACAGTCAAAGGATTTTCACAACGTGCCTTGCGATACTCATCACAAGTTTCACAAGTGATGAAATTTTACAATCTTTTTTTAAATATCGCAACCTCATGTGAGATTTTGTTGACAAGTTTCATGGGTCCATCAACTTTTAGCGTCGTGAAGCATAAAAAAATGGTAACCAGCAAAATTGTTTATTTGGCAAATTTAATAAATTGTGAGGCATTTTTAAAACATATCATTTTTGTCATACAGATCATTTTTCTAAACATAAATTCTGATGATTGAAAGCTCTACTTGTGCATATGCAAGATATGCTTGATGAACTTAAATTTTTGTGGATTTTAGAATAATGTACATACTCTAGTGATTAGAAAGTAAGGTTTACATAGCCCACTAATTGAACAATAAGGGTGCATTTGATTGTCTCCGGTTAGGGATGCCAACGTGACGGATTCTAATGGAAAAGTTAAAATCGAATTGGATCTGACCTAATCAGATTCAATATAAAGAGATAAAACTGAATCCTGATCCGACTAGTCTAGAACCGATATTTACACTTAATTGATTTTGGGTTTTCATTGGATTTGGATTTCAATGCAAAAATAATACTGAATTCTAACCCGATTTCTAATTTGATTCATAATTGGCCACCGAATCTTTCTAATCTGATTCACATTTGGTCGGATATCAGATTACTGATATGGGGCTCAAATTAGACCAGATGGTTTACCAAACAATATATCTTATATCCTTTATTTTAAGATCCTCAAACTCCCTCAAACTCACTATTCATACTGCTCTTTTAAAAGTTTCAGCACATGAATGGGCATCAAAGTTACCAGTGTAAGAAGTGAGTGTTCTCAAAATGCCTAGGGATGGCAGTGGATCGGGGCGGAGAACAAGGTCTCCACCTTGGCCCGTCTTAAAATCCGGACCTCCATCCCAGCATTGGTTTTAATTTTGACCTCCACCCTTGTTTCATGTCCTCCATCTTCGCTTCTCCTAGGTCCATTGCCATCCCTAAAGAAGGATTGGGGACAGGGTGGGGCAAGTCGGGGATTAGGACGGGAACGCGGCGGGGGAAAGCCTAAGTCCATCCCTGCCTCCATTCCTGCACGGGTTTTGATTTTAACCTTCATCCCCATCTCCCTTCCTGTTTCATGTCCTCCATCCCCGGTCCAAACGGAGCAAGGTGGGGGTGGGGCATTGTTTCCCTGGTCCACTGCCATCCCTAGAAGTGCCCCACAAGTGAAGAAAAGAAGCGGGTGCCTAAGAAATGCCTCTTGTGCATGAAAAAAGTAACAATGAAAAAAAAAACCTTCGTTTTTACTTTATTTAACCTTGTGAGTTTTTCCTTAAAAGATGTTAATTATATATGCATGTTTTAATAACATAATTTAAAAAACATATCATTTTATAGTAACAAAATATTTTAACATCATAAAAGTTAGAATCCATAACAAAGTAAACTTTTTATGCTCAGAGGGTCAGGATCCGTCCCACCCAAACCCTATAGGGTCCGAGCATGGTGATAAATAAGAAGACTCGGGTTCAGATCTTAAGGTGCTATTAATACATGGACTTGGGTATCTTTTGTAAAATTTTATACTAGATTCTGGCCCAACCCGAGTTCTGATTAAGATCTGCAAATTTTCAATGTAAAAATGATAAAAAAATATTGTTTTAGTGGATATGGTCTATGTAGTTTTTATCGGGTTCGAGTATGGTTTCTCTTAGGGTGAGACCGATTAGACTCAGATTCAGACTGATATCATACCCAAAAATAAAGAGGCGGATCAAGTCCAATCAGTACTGTTGAACACGATCTGCTCTCCATCTTCTCTTGGTAACCACAATTGACAGGTTGTAGAAGGCACATTTTGGAGGGTTCAAGGGGAGGTATTAACCCATCTTGACAGGAAAGTTGCTGATTTGTTTCTCTTTGTTTTCTTAAGAAAGGGATTCTATTTCCTAGGAAAGAAAGAGACTCTTTCACAGGAAAGGGCATGATTTGTGGTCGAGCTTGCATATTTTGCCAAGTTTTTCATTTCACCTTCCAAATGAAAGATAATATAGAAACAGAAACCGCTCACAATTGACAACCCCAATCTCCTAGTCCAGACCCAAAGCAGGTTATATGTTCCCCCCCCGAACAGGGCCGATACTGAGATCTCATGTTCGGGGGTTCCAAATAGTGCCACGTATAAGATGCAGACCGACATGTATCCCCATGTGTGTCCGCATCATATTGCATCATAATTTGGTGCCGCAACAAAGACTTAAGTACCCTTTACCGCCATTCGCTTCCTCTTCCTCGAACGGACATAAATGCCCTCCTTCTAGAAAACTGAATCGTCGGTTTGTGAAAAGGACAAAACTGCCCTCCATCGTTATCGTGCCAAAACGTTATGCAAAGTTTGCGTATGTAGAAAGCCTTATGTTGTAGGATTTAAATAGTTCAAAACAATCCATTCTCGCTCTAAGCAGAAAACTCTACCGGAGCATACTCTGCTTTCATCTGTTGTTGCCAGAGCATCCTTTCCTTTGTTCCAGAGCATTAGTTTCTGTCTTACGCACAGTCGCAGCATCGTTGCCACCTTCTGTTGCGTATTAGTTGTTACTATTGCTGACTCTACAATTGGAGTATCCAAAATCCCATCGTTTCGGTGAGTTTTGTGTAAGGTTTCTTTCTTCAATCTCAAGATTGCTTCTTATACAACGATTTGTAAGTTTGATAAATCTTACAACGATGTGTACTTATGAACCCAAATATTTCGACGATTTCTAATCATGATGATTGTATAATGTGTTGTGCAGGTTAGCAATGTCTGCGCCTCATCAGATTAGAGATACCTCATCGTTCTATGGGTTGTCTATTAGAGAAGTGATCCGCCAGTCCCATCTATCTAAGGTTTTTGAAAGATACCAAAATATACTTAAGATTGAGAACGATGAAGACAGGGAAAAAACCTTGGAATCGTATTATGCGGAGGATTATCCATCAGATATCGAGGCTGCGGACCAAAGGAAGAACTCTGAAGAACGAAAGATGCAGAACAAGGATGACAAAGAGAAGGCAAAGCAAAGAAATATTGATGAGAATATAAATAGAAGGTGGAGGATTAACGCAGAGCAGATGGAAAGGAAGAAGAAGAATGTGGAGGAGTGGGAAAAGTATTTTAGCAATATAGTGGAGGAGACTAAGGCAGAATTTCAGAGGAGAGACTTGGAGCGTAGAACAATACGAAACAAGGCAAGGCTACTGAAGGAGGCGGAGGAGAGGCGAAGGCAAATGAATAAGGAGGAAGAGAAGGAACAGAATATTCATCAGTATGAGGAAGAAAAGGAAAGGAGAAGGAGGGAGAAGGAGTTTAAGGAAGCTAAGGAAATGTAAAGGCAGGAGAAGAAGAATGAGGAGAAAAAGGAGAGAGAAAGAAAGGAGAAGGAGGAGGAAGCGAAAAAGGAGAGAGAAAGGAAGCAGAAGAAGGAAAAGAAATGGGAGAGAGAAAGGAAGCAGAAGGAGGAGGAGGCAAAAAGGGAGAGCGAAAGGAGGCAGAAGGAGGAGGAGAAAAAGGAGAGAGAAAGGAAGGAGAAGGAGAAGGAGAAAGAGGCGAAAAAGGAGAGAGAAAGGATGCAGGAGGAGAAGAAAAGGGAGAGAGAAAGGAAGCAGAAAGAGGAGAAGAAAAGGGAGAGAGAAAGGAAGCAGAAGGAGGAGGAGAAAAAGGAGAGAGAAAGGAAAGAGAAGGAGGAGGAGAAACGGGAGAGAGAAATGAAGCAGAAGGAGCAAGCGAAAAAGGAGATAAAAGAAGCAGAAGGAGGAGGAGAAATGGGAGAGAGAAAGGAAGGAAAAGGAGGATGAGAAAAGTAAGGATAGAGAAAGGATGGAGAAGGTGGACGAGGAAAGGAAGGTCAAAGAAAGGCAGGCGATGGTGGAGCCGGTAAAGATGGAGATTGAAAGACAGTTGAAGACTATGGACCCACCAGAAAGTCCCAGGTTGGAGGGAGAACAAAAGAAAATAACGACCAAGGTAAATATATTTGTCTTGTCTGTGAAGATTTAATAATATGTTTAACGATTTTGGTATAGCGATTACTGTGTTACGTATTAATATGTATAGCGATTACTGTGATAGTTTGTGTGCAACCATTATTATTTATAGCAATTAGTAGAATATTATTTATAAGTATAAATGGAACTAATTTACAATTTGTAGAAATAATATATTATTTTGTGTTACATGAAGGTCACAGGAGAAGTAGAGCACCAGGTGAAAAGCTCAGAGGTCGGTGTCAATGGCCTGTAGTTCTGTCGTGGTATGGCCAGCTCTGTGCATATCAGAAGGACCAATTACGAAATATGCACTTCGGTGGCCTTTTGGACCAACAATATTTTGAAACTTGCTAGAATACCATGACCCACCTGGTAAATAAGTGGAATGATAAGACGAACACATTCCAGTTTGATTCTTTTGAGATCACCATGACTCTAAAAGATGTGGTGAGGATCACTGACCTTAAGTGAGATGACAGTGCTGTCCTATTACGGCATTCAAACTATAACGCAAGAGAAAAATGCACGTCCCTTTTAGGAATGTTGATGGAAGAATGAAGTCAATGTATTTCTGGTGGAATCAATTCCACATCAATGAAAGTGTCATTTTTTCAAAATAAATGGGGAGGCCACTCCGCTACTTGTGCATCTGAAATAACTGACCAAGAGTTGCGCGACTTCCTTCTATATTTTTTTAGTCTTACATTATTTTTCGATTGTTCTGGTTCGAGAATAAGTTTCATGTGGCTGCAGTACCTGGTAGACTCAGACGAAGTCGACAACTATGCCTGGGGTGCCACTATGCTCGCACACTTGTGCAGTCAACTCCACCGTGCGAGTAATGGTACGAAAATAGTTGAGGGATTTTGGCCATTTGTTCAGGTATTTGTTGATTACATACTTAGTAATTGTAGACAAATCTCATTGCAGGTTGTGGTGTTACTAATAATATTATTTTTGTTAGGCCTGGGCGTTGGAACATATTATCCCATTGAGTCCACGTTGTGACCCTCCAATTTGTGGTTTTTCAAAGATCGGTCGCTGAGCTAGAATAAACGTCACAGTTCATAATGCTAAATCCATTTTAGATGGGCTGCAACTAAATGAAGTAAGCTTTCTAAAATTGTTTATAATCGCGTCAGCATTTACCATTGAGTATTATAAATCGTTGTAATGTTTAGCATTCTTAAGTATCCATTGCTATAGGATTGTCTTCCGTAGTACATATCGTTGTTGCCATATCATGCGTAAATAAATTGTAATATATTTGTCATTTGTTATTAAAAAGAATTACCAATGTACAAGTTTTTTGGAGACCTTATGGAGATGGGGAGGACGATGATCAAGACGTTGTTGCGGAGGCTACTAGATTGTCTGACCGCGATTTGTGGTTGTTCTACAATTTTGAAGCCGAGTTGCAGCAAGGTAGTCGAGTTCTCCTACAATCTGGCTTGGGGCAGTCTATCCCAAATAAGCCATTGGAAGTGAGAAGGAAGATAAATAGTGGTGGGAGCAGGAACGTGAATTGGCGCGATCGCTACAGGGACAAATTATTAAATTGGAACTCAAGTGGTTTCCTTGCCGTATCATATAATCATGAAGAACGACAATTTGATCCCTTCTATTTCGAAAGGTATTGGGAACCAATGCGACGAAATTGGAAGATTGAGAAAATTGTGAACTCATGCCTCCCAACTGCCCCTTCTCATGTTGTATCCCAGCCTCTACAACCAAAACGGCGTCTCTCTCTGGTTACTACGACTAGTCCCTTAGTAATAAAGCGCGAGAAAGAGCAAACACTTGCTCTAAAAGAGAACATTGTCTCTGCCACAAGGTTCGAACTTATGGAGAGGGAGAATAAGAAATTAAGGACAAAAGTAAGCACTATGGGGATTCAATTGAACTCAATGGTAGAGATGATGACCAGTTTTCTTAATAAGATGGGTGCAACCAAGAGGCCACGCAGGATAGACAGTCCACCAATAAAAAGTGAGAGACAAGTCTATGATATTTTATCTGATTCGTCAAGTGCCTCGGAATAAATCCTAGATTTTCATTTTTATCACGCTAGGTTTTTGTTGTAATTGTATAATGAATTGTCGTAACGTGACATTCTTTTATTGTTTAATTCTTTATTATTACATCCTTTCGTCTGTGGATCTCGGTAATAAATAAACTTTAATCGAAAATAGATGTTTGTTCAGAAATCATGGCATTGCCTAACCTCTTTGGCATCGCTAAGATAGAGCATTTCTGTTTAGCAATCGCTGTATTTGTTTCTGCCTCGAAAGAATATCGCAAAAAGGATTGGCGATGTAAGCCGTGAACAATAATTTAACGAGTTCTGATGGAGTAAATGATAACAGTCAATAGCGATAAGAAAAGGTTGATGCTCCAAAATCTGTACGGTACGGTTCCCGGTCAGCAATTGTTCATTTGGCAAGGACACCTTCAATACAAACCGCGATAATGAACGTTTGTTGTTAAAAAATCGATAAGAAAAGTATGTTGCATGAATATATCGATGTATCCACATACGATAATCAATAGAATAATCGTGAAAGAGTATTCATACCTGAAAAACGGGTTTGTTCGGGTCGTGTCAATCTTCCACTGAACGATTGTTATAATGCGATCGACAAACCACAGTTTTTTAATTATTTAAAACTCAATCATTTAATTTGCGGGGTGTTTCCGAAAAAAGGCCGGCATGTAAAATGACGTATTTTTAAATATTTAAAACGCAAAGGGCGGCGTATAGAAAGACGTATTTTTAAATACTTCAAACGCAATCATTTAATTTGCCGACGGTTATCGAAAAAGGGCGGCATGCAAAAAAACATATTTTTATTTATTTAAAACACAATCATTTAATTAGCGAGCTGTTTTCGAAAAAGGGCAGCATGTTAAAGAACTTTACCTTTGTATTTGACTGAGGAGGGTGTTTTCGTATCTGCGTTGCAAAGGTGTCATCGATATCTCTGTCCAGGCATGACGCCAAAGAAGGGGACAATCAGAGCAGTACGACCAACCATGGCAGCTAAGAAGAGGACGATGGGAGCAATACGACCCAGCACGACGCCAAAGACGATGGGAGCACTACGACCGGACACGGCGGCAACGAAGAGGACGATGAGAGCAAAATGACCAGGCACGCCCGCCAAAGGAGTGGACGATGAGAGAAAAACGACCAGGCACGGAGCAAACAGAGAGGACGATGGAAGCAAAACGACCATGCACGACGGCAACAGAGAGGACGATGGGAGCAAAATGACCAGGCACAACGCCAAAAGAGTGGACGATGGAAGAAAAACAACCAGGCACAGAGCAAACAGAGAGAACGATGGGAGCAAAACGACCAGGCACAACGCCAACAGAGAGGACGATGGGAGCAAAACAGCCAAACACGACGCCGAAAAAGAAAACAATCACATCCACAGTACCAGCACTAGCGCTTAAGACGTATATTTTTTGAAACGCCTGAGCGGTTTAATCAATATTTGCCTTTTCATGTCGTATTTGGACTTGTGTTGTTTACTGTAGACAATAATTTCAATGTCGAATCCTGAATACCACGCTCATGGTGCACTCAGTGCAACATCCACAGGAAAGGGTGGGCGGCAACGCCCTGACGAGTTCGTAGATGACATCGAGCAGATGCAAGATGAATTTGCAGACGGGAACACTATCAGTAATTTTGTAAGTATTTGACCACTATCAATTTTTAGGTCATCGGTTTGTATGTATTGAAATTCGTAATTTTGTGCAACCAGACAATGTGTGATTTTGTCAATTACATTCAAAGCAACCCAACGAGCAATACAGTACGCATCATTAACCCTTATTTTATGGTATGTCTGGTCCATTGTTGTTTTGTTTGCTTTTATGACATACTCATGCTTCTTGGTGGTTAAACCTTACTATTTCGTGCAACAGATGTACGTTCGACGAAAGCCATACGTCATTGGATTCACAGATGCACTACCTTGTTGGAACAACGATGATGAGTGCCAAAATATTTTGAAATTTGGAAAGGTAAGTGAACAAACCTCTTCTCCAAGGTTTAGTCGTAACATCCACATCACGATATGTCTCTGGAATGAAAAATTATTTTATCGATTCGCAGATTTTACTTCCTACACTCTGGCGAAATCCCAACCATTGGGTCTTATACGAGATGAATTTTCTGAAAAAACAACTATGGTGCTACAACTCATTGGACTGCCACAGTGGCGTAGAACGCGACACTATGCATTTGGTAAGCTTCTGCCCATAGGTGAATCGTAGCTATTCGAGGTGGACCAGACTGTAATATATTATCCCTTTATCACAGGCGGGATTCCTTAACGAGCTTATGGGTATCAACATTGCCGAGTAGATGTTGCTCTGTGCTGACGATGCTCCTTTACAAAGTAATGGAGTCGATTGTGGCATATTCGTAATGAAGCATATTAAAGCAATATACAATGGAGAAGAACCTTGTTTATACGCTGTATGAGCTTTGTATCCGATGTTATTGGGTATTTCTGTTATATATTGGTTTCACATTACATGTTTTGTTGCAGGAACATATGTCGAAAATACGCTACGAAATATGTGAAAAATTGATTGAGTTTAAAAAGAACGACAGACAAAATATGTAAAGTGAAACCTATCGATTGCTCTGTCTGTACAACCTAACGAGCTCCGCCATCACCATTCTCGCCCTCCTCCTCGACAGCAACCCAGTCGATGCAGTCGCGCTGAGGGTGGCCAGCAGGAGCTCCACCACGTCCTCTTCCTCTCCCTAGGGAGGAGGTCTCAGAGGAGTTGTCATTCCGGTGACGGGGGTTCATCTCGCCGCAATATGATTCGTCTGGTTTTCTGGTATCAACACAATCAGAGAGACAGAGACGGAGAGAGAGAGACACAGAATGAAAATATGTAGGAGGAAGTCCGATAGGCCAATTTTTTAAGATTACAAATTTTGTAAATTTGTCTCCGTTGAAATATAATTCGAAGATTACAAGACACGCTTGCAAATCGTTGTATTGCTTCCTCTACGAAAATTAAATCGTATTCAGAAATAGTTTTTTGTTGTATATGCATAACCAATGCTAGTAAAGTTGTTCTTCAGTAATGAAAAATACTGTACGGCGAAAGATATTTTGGTGCAGTTCCAATGGCGAAAGATATTTTGGTGCGGTTCCGAAATCTTTCTAAAAATCACATTCCGTGAACTTATCAATAAGAAAGGTTTGTTCTCAGAAATCGTTGTATTGATGAACCTACGATAATGTACACCTAAGGCAATTTCTTGGGACGCGTGTGGACGTACTTGTGGATTTATTTAAGACCCAAAAATTCGGTCCAATTGCATTGATTACTATTGAGAATAGCCCTCTGGCATGACATTGTTCAATTTCATTAATGCGGAGTGTATTTTTATTTAAGATTTGCTTTTGGTTTAATGAAACTGACGTATATACTTGAAAAATGACGGAGGGTGATAGGACGTTTCATTAATATTTGAATGACACAACACATAGTTCCATTTTGTTTTGCGAATAAGGAACCGACAAATCGACAATTACTGCATAAACGACTTGTTCTTGAATTGAGTATATAGGCGGCTTCGACGCAGTCGTCGTATCCGTCTATACTTTTTTTATATGTCTGCAAGATCATAATTAAAAGAAACATCATTTAAAATTCAAGAAATTTTCAAATTCTTACACAAGTTTTCATGGTGGTAGCAGTGTAGTTGACGTTAGACCACCAATTCTGAACATCAAGCATGTCGTATCGATTTGTCCTATTCGTAATTACGAAAGCGACATTAATGGCTCTTATTCACCACTTTTTTCATATGACAGCAATAAAGCGATGTTTAAGCATCAAACATTTCATAGCGATGTTGAATATTATCATTTCGAACATTAGAAGTCTTTGTTCATTGCATACATCGCAGTCTCATTCTGCGACTGTCAATCACGCGGGTTGAACGCACATCTTTTATCAATTACAAGCCTTTTAGATCCTCGCGACACCTCCGTCACTTTCTCCTCCACAATTAGAAAGGACGTCAATTTTTTGCAGAGTTCTTCGCGGAATCCGGGTATATCAACCTGCAAGGAGAGATTGTAAAGTAGAACCAATAGACATGCACTTAATCCCCAATAACAGAGGCTAAGAAATGGCATACGACGTCGAAACAGGGTTCTGCACCATTGTATATCGCTTTAATGTACTTCATTATAAATACGCCGCAATCAACGTCATTATCTTGTAAAGGAGCATGGTATGTCGTGCGATAGATCCACTCGCTAACATCGACTCTCAAAATGGCTTTGAGGAAACCGATCTGAGAATAATGTGACTGACAGTAAATTCATGACCCCAGTACACGACACAATACTCATATAGATGGAATCTTACGAGATGGGAAATGTCTAGCCGTAAACCACTGTCTAATTCCAACGAATTGTAAAACCATAGTTGTTTTTCGTGTAAATCCATCACGTATAAGACCCAATGCTTTTCAGATTGCCAGAGTGTAGGAATCAATATCTGCAAATAGATCGAAAGAATGTTGTTAGCACTGTTATGCTGTAACCTTGCAAGCTAGGTTTGTTTGCTTACCTTTTCACATGACAAAAGGTCTCTGCAATGATTACCGTTAACCCAATAAGGTAGACCGTCTTTGAATCCACTGAAGTATAGCAAATGCCGTAAGATCGTCTGCATACCGAAACATTGCTAACATTAACGTTAACATACGAATCAATTGGACTAAATCAATAACCAAAAGCAACATAAAATACAGTTGAGATACCTTGAAATACGGGTTGACGATGCTTATAGTCTGACTTGGTGCGTTGCTTTTAATATAACTGACGAAATCAGCTATAGTCTGTTTGCAGCAAATATGGTGTTGTTAACGCACCTACACATGGCTTATGAATATAGAAAACTCCTACTGGTTTCATACGAACAAAATTACTGCTCATGTTGCATTGCGCATTCGTTTCAGGTCCTCCAGGAGTGATTCACTAAGTTTGCGCCCAACTTCATCGGTGGATGTTCTACTGAAATAAATAAGAACATTAAAATTACGGGATTGAAATTAAATTATATAATACACAACACAAATCGCAAAAAACGTCATGAAAGAGACGTTGTGTAGACAATATACGCATGATTCACCATTGTTGGTCGTGTAGCTGTCTTCGTCTGCCTCACCGTTCATAATTTTATTTGTGGGAGCGAGGAACTTCAGGTTTATGACAGAATCGTCGGTTTGATTGTTGCTGGTTCATAAAGTATAAAATAATCACACAGTCCAGTACCTGTGCGACTATTTATGACCCAAAAGATCTACTGCTCAACCAACATGATCAATGAATAATGTACGACAACTAAAAAATTTATGGTTATCCGTTGGAACTTCATAATTCGACTACATATTCGGTGCATAGCGAGTTGTGGGTATCGCGAAAAAGCGATTTGTGTTGTAAAACTCGGCCTTTGTAAACATTGTTAGTCAACACCGAATCGCGTTGTCAAACGATAGTAGTATAAAACGCGATTGTTAGAAATTGTGGAGTACCACTCATACTTGCACTTCTACTGTTAAAGTGAACAAAGCTCCCCTTGTAACAGATCAAGAGGTTTACTTACCGCTTAAGAAATAAAGTGAGGAAGAGAAAAGAGACATTGATTAGCCTTTTATTTATAATATATGGCTACATGTTTTCACAAGATAACAATAATGATATCAAAAGGCAAAAGGAGGTGTTGGAGAAGAAGTTGAATCGACGCTACGTCATAGCTTTACCAACTAACGTCGGTAAATTGACCGAAATTCCTTCTTTGTTCCATGGTTGAACTCTCTTCGTCCAGGCATGGCGCCGAAGAAGTGTAAGCTTCGATTAGTGCTTATCGCTTGGAGCTGTGTAAGTAGACTTCGTATTCGTTGCATAGCCAATTGTGGAAGTCGATTCCTGACATCACTGAAAGGCGATTTGTGGTTATCGTTGAATAGCGATTTGTGGCATCGCAGCATAGTGATTTGAGGGTATTGTTTGACTGTCAATCTAAGCAGGATGAGAAACATTGTTCAAGTAAGGTTTTTTGGGGCATTGATCAAGGTTGCGCTTCATTTTATGATCTAAGTAGGCTATCATCTGCGCGGTGATAGCTTACTAAGATCATAAAATGAATCACAACCTTTATCAATGCCACAAAAAAATTTACTTGAACAACATTTCTCAGCCCGCTTAGCTTGACATTCAAACAATACCCTCAAATCACTATGCTGCGATGCCACAAATCGCTATTCAACGATAACCATAAATCACCGTTCAGTGATGTCAGGAATCGACTTCCAGCGGAAGCCACAAATCGCTATCTCTCGATTTAAGCAAACCCAACAACGGACCGTAAGTCGTCAATGACAAATCACTATAAACTCTTAACAAATCCGACATTGTTGACTTCGGGTTATGCAAAGACGCATGACAACTACATTAATAGCACACACGGGATTCCTGCGTCCCATACCTATCTGTCGAATGCATCAGAGTCTGTCATGAAAGAGAAAATATAAGACACTGTATTAAGTTTAACAACAAAAGCATACCTCCTCACAACATTGATTACATACCAAAAGACTTGTAAAACTCAAGCGATCGTTGCCGGAAATCTGGTCGGGAGGAATGGAGGTTTCAACATTTGCTGGTACTTCTATAGGGTATTGCTGCATGTTGGTCATTACACGAGTTAGATATTGACAAGCTTCACGTAATGGGAAGCAATATAATGTCTTACATACCTGTTCATTCGAAGGGCTTTGTTGTTTTTTATTACAGATTGGTTGTTTCTTAGTCTTTTTCTTGCCAACCAAATCTAGTGCACCATTTGCTCTCCGACGACTGCGATCAGAGGCAGGTTTTCTTTTGATGCCCTTCGCTTCATGAATATGTCCATCATAATCAACAACGTTCACTTCTGACTTGTTGAAGATAATGTTTACGCTTCGGCGCAACTTCTCGGGAGTGTCAAGAGAAACATGATCTTCACCTATGATGTTCGTTCCCATTATCTTCGACTGGTATTCATTCGCTGCAACAGACTTATGGTGAATTAATTCTACGTTTTCAAGTAACTGCATTGCAGCTTTTCTCACACATACATAGCCTTCTTCACTTCTCGATGCCAAATCTGCAACATGCATGAATGACCTACACAGTTGTTGGTAACGAGAGGCTATGCGGCACTTCTCGTCAACACCAGATTTGCTCGCATTGTCCATAACAAGCATTTCAATCTTTGCGCGTCTCTTCCATCTTCGCATTACGTAAGACTCAGGTATTTCTTGTATCTTCTCTTGATTGAGTGCCTTTAATGCATGATATCATAGAATACCTTTCAATTCATACATTTTGCACGAACATGCAACTCTTCCGTTATCAACATTGTACGTGACATGTGCTTCTTGCCTTTCGTGATGCTTTTCGCCATGCCATAAAATATGGTATTTGTGCATATTATCGGTTTGCACGAGTGCTTCTATTTTACAATTCATGACATGTAACACCTCTTTCTTGATCCATTCAAATACAATTAGTGTATACAGAGCTGCAGGTCGCCTCAATATCTTCATGCCAAAAGTTAGAGGTCGTGTATTGAAGCATTTCATGTCTTGTTCAAGCTCAATCTGTCTTAGATCGTCTACAAATAATTCATATTATTCAATTAAACGAAACATTGTTAAACATGAATACAATGTTTTCTTCAACGTGGCATGCATAGATTCAGCTCTTTGTGTGCTTATCATACCTGCACAAAAGTATTGTCTTCCATATGCCAATGCTCACTTCTCTTTTTCTGCATATAAATTTTGTAACTACAGACAGTCAATAAGGTCGTATGTCTTAATCATTTGCTCCCAATCTGACTTAAAGGTGACCTCATCTACGCTATGAAGTACACATCTTGTAAACTTTTTGTCAAACCCTGTATTCTGATTAAATATGTGTCATATGTTCTTTGCTGCATTTTGAAAGATATGCCACAAACATAGGCGATGATGTGCATCTGGCCACACCTGAAGCACTGCAGCCGCAATTGCGTGATCACCATCTGTAAGTACAGTTTCAGTATGTTTCCTATTAATTGCCTGTGTAAATACTTTGAACAACCACTCAAAGCTTTGCTTGGTCTGGTCATACAAAAATGCACCGCCTAATATACAACTCTGTGCGTGATTGTTCACTCTGACAAACTGCGCAAATGGCCACTGTTCAGTATTAATCTTTACTGTGGTATTAAACATAAGCACATCATTGAAGCATTCAGAATCTACTCTTGACTTTGAATCTGCCCAAAACATATTCACAACATATCCATCTTCGTTCACTTGCATTGCACTAAAGAAACCATGTTCATTGCTTGATTTATTCTGTAAGTAATGAACCAAAGAACATATTTCTCCATTCTTCATGTTATCTGTCCTCTTCCTTCTCAAGTGGTTTCTTAGATTCAAAGGTGTGAATGACACATTTTCGCGACCACCATCTATGCGGGTAAACAAATTGTATGTCTTCCTTGGTGCAATGCCGGCGCTATCTGCTATTTCAGCTATTGCAGCATGCGCTACAGTTACTTTGCGATGTGACCTTAGCATAGAAGTCATAAATGGTGCAGATAAATCATGATTATGATCACTGATTAAAGTGCGCACGACAAATTTCTCATTCGGATGTCTTCTCAAAACCATTTTCGCTTGACATCCACATCTTGATTCTGGCATGCTCCTTGTTGGATTTCCCATTGATTTCTTCCAACCTTGCTTGGAACAAACATATGTCTTTCTAACCAAGACACCATTTTCATTTTTTGACCAATAAAACTTCTAACACTAAAGTCAACTTTTAAGGCATAATCATTGTAAAATTTATATGCAGCTTCCTCATTATTAAACTGCATTCCTTCTACGGGAACAGAGTCAAGTGTAATTCCATGTGAATTCCCAGTTCCTACGCTTTTATTGTGTGTACTGACATCAAAATCTACCTCATTATTGGCTTGCATTTCTTCTGCTGGAACATTCAAGTCAAGTGTACTTCCATGTACACTACCGGTGCCTAAACTGGAATAATCGTAGTCTACCTCACTATTGAATTGCATTTCTTCTACTGGAACATTCAAGTCAATAGTGGGTCTAATGCCTGCACCATTCTTTTCATGTGCATCGTTAGTGCAGATTTTTAATTCTTCAGTTGCGTCATTAGTATAGATATTCAATTCTCCAGATCTTTCCATTGATTGAACTACATCATCTTCATTACAACTTGATGATAAGCTCAACAATGTTTTAAGCAATATATCAATTTGTGTTTGCAGCAAAATAGCAAACAAATCGATATTAACTAGCAAAAATGTGTCTCACAAAAACGGGAGTCTGTTACTAATACAGGGGTTTGACATACAATGCATATAATGAGTGAATGTAGGATACCTGATGGGGTAGAGACTCTTCCTAGCATTTGTAAACAAGCATTCTTGTCAACAGGTCCCAGCGTCTTACAAATATCGATAAGTTTCCAACCATCGTAAGGAGAAGATCTACCTGCAATAAACAAACAATGCCTTAATGACACACAACACAACATGCCTTCTTCCTCGATAGCATGATGAGATGGTACTCACGCCCTCTTAATGGCACTGGTTGGAATGTTTGTGCATCATTGCTTTCTTCCATAATGCCTAACAACAACGAAAAAGAAGAAAAGATAGTGGAATGTTTTGTAACCAATATATCAATTTGCGTTAGCAAGCACATACGTTTACTACGATTTAATCAGGATGCATGTAACAATGGATACCGATAAGGTTAAGCAAGTCAAAACAACGATTTAATGAATGACAGTATGCGATTTGATGTTTGCTTATAATGAGCATCGAGTTGTCGCTTACCATGCCAATAGAATACTCATGTCGTACATGTGTGTTGACGATAGCACTCTCATTATATCCACGAGGCTATAACGCGAGTTCAATAGAAGTCGCTGAGAGAGCAACGATATGCATGCAAAAATCACCCCCCAATGCGTGTAACGATGTGTTTCTGCACGCACACATTTTCAAAGTCAGTGTACAAATATCTTACAAATACATATTACAAAACATATAATATCGAATAAATCGATATACTAATCGATTTGTAAGATATTGAAAATCGATACGGCAGTTCAGCATAATAACTTACAACTCAACAATACAAAACCATACTGTCTAAAAGGTGGATAAATATATCGCACAATAAATTACAAATCGATAAGGAAGAAATTGAGCATAATAGCAAACAAATCGATATTAACTAACAAAAATGTGTCTCACAAAAATGGGAGTATGTTACTAATACAGGGGTTTGACATACAATGTAGGATACCTGATGGGGTAGAGGCCCTTCCTAGCATTTGTAAACAAGCATTCTTGTCAACAGGTCTTAGCGTCTTACAAATATCAATAAGTTTCCAACCATCGTAAGGAGAAGATCTACCTGCAATAAACAAACAATGCCTTAATGGCACACAACACGACATGCCTTCTTCATCGATAGCATGATGAGATGAAAAGCTACTCACGCTGCCTTAATGGCACTGGTTGGAATGTTTGTGCATCATTGCTTTCTTCCATGATGCCTAACGACAACAAAAATGAAGACAAGACACGAGAATGTTTTGTAACGCAAGGCAGGCACGAGAAGGAAACAATGTGTTGTAAAACAGGGTAAAAAACAAAGCGAAAAACTCGACTGTAGACGAAGGCAAAGTTTGGGTTGATAATGGGAGCTACTGTTACAGCAGATGGCGCAAGAGTTTAATGAATAGGGAACGTCTCCACTTTAAATAGTTAGCATCAAACTTTTTGGATGGAAGACTTTTTTGTTCTCTTCTTGAACCGTCGTATGACAACTTTTGAATAAAGAATATTTTTGTCATTTCCTTGAACCGTTGTTTTAGGGCATGAAAAGCAAGTAAGGGTGATTAGGTCTTTGAATACATGCCGCTCATTCGAACACCCCCCCCCCCCCGAACACTGACGTGGGATTCAATGAATCATCGGGGGCGAACATACACCACCCTCTCGTCCAGACCAGTATCGCGGTATCCGATCGAAAAACAAAGCTCTTCACTCCCGATCATAACCTCCGAGGGGGCTCTTTGCTGCAAAACCGCGTAGCGGAATCGCCACAAAATCTGCTTCAGAGACAACCCACCTTCTAAAAAGGTCGGAAACCCCTCCTCCTCCTCTTCTTCTTCACTCTCCTTGCCGTTCCGTCCCTCGTTTGGTTTCATTCCTCTTGTGGGTATCGAAGATAAATGAGTACCCTCTCTCCATTATGCCTCTGAGAAGGAAGAAATGGAGTGAGGAGGAAGAACGGACCCTCATCGTCAAGTACGCCGAGATGCTCGCCGATGGCACCCTGGCTAAGATGAAAACCAGAGAGAAACGATTCAAACCCATCGCTACCCATCTCAACACGACTTACCACGCTCACGACCTGGTTGCCTTTCCGTGGCAATGGACGTGGAAGGATGTATCCACCAAGGTGCAGAATATGAGGCACCAGTACTTGGGTGTCAAGCAGAAGATCAAGAAGACGATATTTGCTTCCGATCAGGGCGGCGCCGCCGATGCCGGTGGCGGCGGGCACGAAGAGTTTGATTGGGTGGAGGGCCTAACCCACTGGCCCAACTTCCTTAGATACAAGGATGTGTTTGGGGATGCGATAATCTCAGGGGTTGATGATTCTGATGATGGTGCAAACCCCAGGAATTCTGGTGGGATGAATGATAGGATTCCGGGGGCGGTCGCGATCTCCAGGATCGATGCTTTGGGATCTTCCATGGATGTGGATTTGTTGCAGAGGGGGATTGTTGGTGGGAATGGGTTGTTGGGGTTGGGATTGGGGTTTGAGTATGAGGGTGAGGATGGGGATGATGTGAACCGGTTGAAGGTGGACGGGGGGGAGGCGTTCGAGTTCGAGGATTCGGAGCCCGTGCAGGCGGGGAAGAAGCGGAAGAGGCCGGCGAGGAATGGTGAGGGCGGGAAGGTGTGTGGGCTGGTTGAGCAGAGAGTGTGGGAGCTGTTGCTGAACCAAATTTTGCAATTGAGGGAGCGTGAAGCGCGACCGGACCACCGGGAGAGCAATGACGAGCAGTGGAGGCAGAGGAGAGGGCAATTTAGCCCGGAGTTGGTGGAGGAAGGTGATGCAGATTTGGAAGAGCGGGAGGAGGAGAGAGGAGAGAGGGATCAGAAGAGGGAGAGATCGAGGCAGGAGAGAATTCAGGATTGGGAAGCGATGGAGAAGCAGAGTGCAGAAAGGGAGGGGAGGAGGAGGGAAGAGAATATGGTGAGGGAGAGGGAATGGGAGGAGAGGATGGAGAAGAGGAGGTTGGAGTGGAAGAAGAAGATGAATGATATGTTGAGGCAGCATCGCGCTGATATGGACCAGCTTCATGCCCGGATTATGCAGGATCAGCAGAACATTATTAATCAGTTGCTTGGTCTTCTCTCGCAATGGACTGCACATTCAACCGGCATGCCAGATCATTCTAGTGCTGGAAATCCTTATCTATCTCAGATGATTCAGCATTTGCATCATGTCAATGGGATTGTTCCTGGTGAAAATAGAATTGTTGGGGACAACCATGATGATCAATTCATAGTTGATGCATGAAGTTGTACTTTATGATGCCATGGCCTTCTGTTACAATAAGCACATGATGCTAATGGAGCAGTCATGGCTGTTCAAAGATGTGAAAGGCAGCTGCTCATACTGTAATTTTGTGTACTTCAAATATGGTTATTTTAAGGTCCAAAATTTGAATTCCCTATGTTTTCAGTTATTTGGAGGAATATGTAAAATGAATGTGTTAGTATCCTAAACTATTCATGCAGTCAAAAAACAATTTTCATTTCAAACAATGTGTAATAATGAATAGAAACAAATGCATTTTTCTTTGGGAATGTCTGGTTTTATTTGAGAATTTTCATTGATGATGTCCCAGAATACCTGCTGTTTCATCTGAAAGTGTACTATTGATTTTTCTTTGTGAGTGCCTATTTTTGTTGGTGAATATAGAAGATTTTTTTCCACTTGTGGTTGACAAATTCGCTAGACCTGTTCCAGTTATGCCACAAAACCCTCTCTTTGTTGAGGGGTTGAGGTGAAATAATTTCACCAAAAAAACCTCTGCATATTGAGAGTTAAACATACTGAAAGATGTTGGGGTACCAATTGGTGGTCGGTTGGGGTTGTTCAGAGAAGGGTTAGGACACAAACAAGTAGATCTTCTTTATTCTTCTGTAAGCATTTTCTTGTAATGCCATCGATATTGTATACTTTGTTGGCTTCCTGATCATAGAATCCTTTTTTGTCAGGTACTCATCTGTTATGGTTGCTCATCTTTCATTTTCTTATTGAATCTTTGGTCACATGAGTCTTGTTTATTCCCTGTGGGCATTTTCTTTTATGATGACATTGATATTAGCTAAACTGTCAATCTAGAAATTCTTTATTTTATTTTTTATATGTTGGTTTCTCTATTTCCTTTTTCTTTTGATCTAAAAATATTAATTTTATTAAATGTTTCATGTTCTGTTGCTTGTAGAGCTCCATGTCTGGCCACTCATTTTGCTTTATGCTGCTGCGGGCATGAATTTAACTGTTAGGTATAGCAGGGCACCATAAGCAAGATATCCATTTTGGTTGAGTTGCTGATGAAGGGTCACAATGGGTATTTGTGTCCAAAATAAGTTCTGAACAGATGGTTTGGCTAAAGTATGGGCATCTGTGGGCTAGGCTTTTTTGCTTCATTCTTTCTCTATTTTTCATCCAAAGGAAACCATTAGCATAATTCCAGATGCTTAAATCTTAGGAGCTTGGAGTTGAGAGTTGGAACAGGGGCATAACACTGGAGGCTAGAGCCAAGAAAAGTAGCTTCTATGGTGACATAGAACGTGCTAATAAGATATGAAAATTCTGCTACTGACAACCATTTGATACTAAAACAATAATGCTGGTAAATGCCTTCTTGTTTCTAAGCATTTTTTATCAGCAAAAGACATCTATATTTCGCACTATTATATATTGTTCTTGCTGAAGGAGACATTAAAAATGGTTGCAGATAATACTGATTTCACCTATTCAAGTAAATTCTGCACCTCATAGATGGTGGGATCTCAGTGTGGATGTTGGGGGTGGAATCGATTACTTTTGTAAAACTAGTTATCCCACCATTACTTGGCTGATGGCTGACATGCTATTATTGTGCTAAATCATTTCTTGGGATTCTTATTTAAGCAACATAGAGACTGCTGAAAGGGTCTTCACATATTTTAAGTTTTCTAAGAAAGGTATACTGTTTCAACCAGAACCATGGTCATAGTAAGGACAATTTGGTCACTGTGCGCTGCAATATAAGCTGGGTAAGCTTCCAGGTTTGAGGTCATCTTCCACTTAGTGCCTTATATGGTGAGAGGTCATCTCCCACTCGTTGCCTTAAGTGTTTTGGTGGATTTAGGTTTTTGATTCTTGGCTAGGTTTACTGCCAAGGTATAATATTGATCTAATCCACTATTTCTTGCTAATTGATTTGTTTAAAGGTACAGGGTGACTTGTGAATCATGGGGAACAACCTAAGGGGTGATAATTGAGTTGGTGTAGCCATCTCTTCTTATCTGCTTCTTTAAAGTATAACATATATTCTGATTAATGTGAAACAAAACCTTATATTGGGGAAAATGTTTTAACATTTAAAACAAAATGCATGTGTACAAGAAGGAAATGCCCCTATTTGAGAAAGCATGGCTATTGCTCTTGTGCACAGCGCATATCATGACTGCATAATGCAAGAGTTGGTAGGCATGGAGCATCAAGCTCTTGATTATAGGAATTCTAAAGCATCACTCTAGCCAATGACTAGTGCATAGCCACGTGACAAAGAAAAGACCTATAAAAGCATCGAGCAGCTAGAGTTGAGCAGTATTCAGTCTACAGTACATTATGCTGTTGCCTGATGCGATGACTTGCAGCTTTCATTTGCTAAATATAGATGCATGTGTTTCCTGTATTTGCATCATGTTCATCCTCGAGTTCACCACAGATCTAGAGACAGGCTCGTTTTTGAACTCTCTGTTAGAGCATATTCTTCCATTCGATTCAGTTAGGCATAGATGTTACAATCTATACTGTTTGCAGGATTATATCAAGGAGGCGGTTAGCATTTTGTTGCAACAAGCAAATGTGTACTGAACTCTTCTCCTATGATTAAATTGGTGGATCCATTTTTCTGATTCATGCATTTTGAGTGCACATATAGGGGAAGTTTCTGGGAAGAGTTTGCACAAAAGTAGGATTACTTGGACCACGCTGCATTATGAATGTCATTCCCAAATTATCCCACTTTTCTGGTAAATGGGGGCATCTAAACGTTCTTATGATTTTCCTTTCTCAGTAACACTAAAATTATGTAATCGTATATCTATATATCAAAATGAGAAAAACTTTTTCTGTCAACTGTATATATGTTTTGAATTTTGCTGTTTCAATTCCTCTGCTGACAAAAATGGTTGCATTGTTTGAGGAAGCAGTCCCAATAAATTAAGTTGTTTAGTACCTCTTGTATAAAATGTGGGAAAAGCTTTACAAGTGTTGAATAATTGAATCACTCTTTATAAGGGAAACAATTGCCGAAGTTTCTTATCATGTCATAGACGAAGCAATTCCAGACTCATCTTAGCTGAGTGTAAAAGGTGGCAATTTTTTTCTTTTCAGAAGGGCCCTTCTTCTTTGTTAATTTCTTGAATGCCTTGGACATAGCTGATGCAACACTCTAATATTGGCTTGCCTTCTATTACTTATGCAGCTACATGTAACTGCTCTTTCAAGAATGTGGTTGTGGGAGATGTCTGGCATGTTGACCTGACGTGTTACTCATCTCATTGAGGATCATTCTAATCTATTCCATATTGATGTGAAATGTTATTATGTCTTGTTTTGTCTTTTTTATGCTTAATATTTCTTATCATTACAGGTATTTTTTTTCTTGCAAATACATTAAAAAAATTACATTTTTAAAGAGATATTAGTATATTATCTTTATTTAACCGTTAAAATAAGTTGGATATTTTCTGGTTGTTGGATTTCTGTCTTGGAGTGTTGTTTAGATTTAGTGCCATCAGTTCATCCACTTGTTTGCTGCAACCTTTATTCAAAATGCTTAATTACTAAATCAATCTCCATGTCAGGCATATTATGTTCAAAATCTGTGTTCATATCTCAAATATATGGATATGTTTTCTATCATTATTAATTGTACCGTATATACACCTTTCTGTTCTTGTGACTAGTGCAGAACAATTTATCTAAGTAGTTACCGGAAGCTTTTTCTGCATGGGAAGTTCACTTTGTAAGTGGAAAATTCTTTGCTTCTCTGAAAGGAGGGTAAGCTTTGGGAAATCCGCTTCCAAAATATGAGAAACTCTATTCAATTAAGTGGAAAACCTGCTTCCTCGTTTCCCAAATTGATTCTCTTTCACTTCCTTCATGTTTCCCTCTGGCTTCTTGTTACTTCCCACTTGCTTCTTCCTCACTTTCTACGTTTTTTTTCCTCATATTAAATATTGTTTTAATAGCAAGTTTGTATGTTGGTTTTATATCATTTTATACTTTTGTTCATGTCATTTCTTCTTTGCTTCCTCCTGCACTTCATATTGTTTTGTATATGATTCCTTTTCATTTTTCATTTGCTTGCATAATCTCTTGGTTGGCTTCAAGGTCAGGTTTCTTTACTATGGCTCCTTTCTTTTTCCCACTTGAGATAGGTGAAGCAAGCCTTTGCTTATAGCATTCTGCGTCGCATTAAACACATCCCCATCCCAGAGATACTGCACTAGAGCACGCTTAACTGAGGGGTTCTTTTTGACTTTGAATGATTCATTCATGGAGTTGGTTCATGTTCGTGGACCCTATTGCTGCTGCTGCAGGTGGTCAGGTCAGTGCAGTTCGATGTGCTATCATATTTGCATGCACCACGACTGCACTTAGATTATCCAGCTTTGCATATGAAATCTCTAATGGATGGCACCAGAGATCCTGTTTCTGAAGAGCACTCTCAGCAAAAGAGCGATAAGAAGAGTTGGTGGAGTTGGCCCGAGTGGGCGCCTATCCAAGTGTTTGACCAAGAAGCTGCAGCAAAGAAAGATCAAGAGAAGCAGTTTATCTACAACGCTGTGCAGTTTTTCTGTCAAACTGGACACCCTTGCAGTTAAACTGGACAAGAAGTAGTAGTCCTTGAAGAACTGATTGTTATTCTACTACATTGTATAATTCTTCTGTGAGAGAGAGAGAGCTCTTATGGAGCATTGTCCTGCAAATTTTATGCATTTGCTGTTTGCTTTGAGAAGATGCCTTCATCCCAAGAGGTGGTTTTGGTACGGAATTTCCTCGGTTAGGCAAGATAGGGGATAGTGGGAACCAAACTGGAGACTGCAGTTTTTAATCAAGTTGGGAAGAGGCTGCATTTTTATACACAAAGCAGTCTTGTGGGTCCAACCTTCTGCAGCAAATACCGCACATGGTCCGGGCTGCAAATGTATGGGATATCCGATCGGAGTCCGGCATGTTATTTTTGGATTTGAACCCTTCAAGTAAAATCTGAATGTGCATTCATATCGGAGTTGGATCTGTTCAATCAGATTACTTCGGATTCAGATAAACATATTTTTTCTTATGCTTTTCCAATCATTATGTTAGAGAGAGAGAGAGATTATCAAAGTAATCAACTCAACGTTACCCAATAACTTAGGGTTTAGGGGGCATTTGGGTGACTCCCTAAGAATTTTTTTTTATCTGCTTGAAATTAACGTTGCAATCACGCACCAAAAACCAAGTGGGGCGAGCATTGGCCCCAAAGAATAAAAAAAATCCTTTTAAGACTTATATGGGTTTGCATCTAGAGGCTGAGCCACATTGGGACCAGTGTGGGCACGTGCCCACCTTGACCCGGAATTTTCCCTAATAGGGGTTCGGATCAGGGTGGGCAGTTCCCATCCTGACTTGTCTGGCTGGGCTACCTAGTGCCCACCTTGACTCTTTGTAAGGTTGGGTTAGGGTGGGCACAACTATACCAGACCTAGACCCACACCCCTCCCATTCCCACATCCTCGACTCTGACTCTCTGTCTCTTTCTCTCCCCAACCCTCAATTTTCCTTGACATCAGTCCGTTCTCCATCCCCCGTTGCTTGGTCTTCCACTCGGACGGCTCGTCCCCCGTCCGGTGGCACCAGCGCCGGTGCAATAAGTTATTCTCTCTCTCAGCTTTGCCGGATTGAGTTGGACCGTTTGCCATCCATGACCTTTTTGGTGCACAGCTCTAGCCATGGTGGCTGAGACGCTGAATTTCCTCCTCCTTTCCAAACCTTTTTTTTTCTCGAAAGGTATCAAGTTTTGATTTCAGGGTTCTTTTTTCAATTAGCTTAATGTATTGTTATCATTTAGGTTTCTGCTGTAGTTTTTTTTTGAAATACTATGACTGTTTAGTTAGGGTTTTAGGGTTTCTTGTGTTTTATTTTTCAATTAGCATTAGACATGAGCAATGAATGCTTGATTTTTGTTAAACATATTGGGATTTTTTTTCAAATAGCATAAATCTATGATTTTTTAGGACTTTGGGTATTGATTATGTAAAACCCATGAACTTTTGATGTTTTTACGAAGAATTTAACATTACAATATTGCTTTGAATCTAAGTTGGCAATTAATTACAAATTGAACTGGATTGAGATTTGAAATGAATTTCAAGTTGGGAATTCATTTTTGAATTGGGTTTTGATTTTTTTCTAACAAGATTTAATCTGGATTTAGGTTGGACTTAATTTGGAATTAATTTTAGAGTTTATTTCAAATTGAATTTGAGTTTCAATTTAATTTGGATTGGTATTGAATGTTCTTTTGAATTTAGAGTTTTATTAAATTTTTATTTTAATTTAAGAATTTAAATTTGGATCGGATTTGGATATAATTATGATTTAATAAATAAGTTTTGGATATTATAATTGGATTTGTATTTGATTCAAAATTTTATCTAAATTAGGATTTAATGAAATGCCAATTCAAATTTGAATTATTCGTTAATTTGAATTTGAATATAATTAAGAGTAAATTTATATTTATCATTTAATTTAATTTTTAATATAATTTAATGTGCATTTGGAGTTGGATTTTTAATTTGATAGAATTAAGAATATAAGTTCAAGCTTGAAATACATGTGAAATTGAACATTGATTGAATTTGAAATTAGAATCAAATTTGGAATTTTTAATAATTAATAAATAATAAAAAAATAAATTTTTATATTTGGGTGAAATGTAGAATCTTAATTAAGGCTAATTTGAGATTTAATTTGTGTATTGTAGAGAATCAAAATTTAATCAAGAAATAAAATCAGATTTGAATTTGAAGTTAATTTGGAATAATTACAATTAAAACTTGATTTAATTTTGAGTGAAATTTAATGTGGATTTGGATTTTTATTTGGATATGGGTTTTAGTAATTGGGCATGAATATGGATGTGGTATGGTTTACTAAAGTTAAATTTGGATCCCAATTGAATTGAAAATCCAAAAGGAAAGTTCATACTAGATTTAATTTAGTAACTTAATGGAATGAAAGTTTTAATTAAACTACAATATATAGAATAGTAGGAGTCCAATAGGCTGGACATCCCCCTGTATGGGCCCAGCCTAATGGGTATCCTCCATTGCCAAAAACAAAGATAAAATCCACCTTCAAAATATAAAACAAGAGAATTTGGTCAAAGGTTATCAAAAATTTAGAATAAACTTAAGTGTTAAGATCAACTAAGATATTTTTTAAAAACTTTTTGGAAAGATTAAAATAATAGAGGACATCCCACCATAGTGGGCCCCTTGATATTGGTTGGAACCTATTTAAAAGGCAAGCCACTTTAGGAAAAAAAAATACATATTTATATACCCTATAGTATATATATTATGTGGTATAAAATTTAAAAGTTATATAAATAATATGTATCATAATAAGAAAACTAAAAAAAGATGATTGAAATAACTTTGGAAGGTTTGTGCTGGAAAAAAGTAGCAAAGAAAAGCTCTCAAACTTTGTTTTTAGGAAAAAAAATTATACAGGTAGAGAAGGGGTTCATGCCTCTCTCCTCTTCTCTCTTCTCTCCTTTCTCCCTCTTGTCTTTCTTTCTTACTGATTTGAAGATCTGAAACTTCATTGGAGGAGTGTTGATCAAGGTGGTGTAACCTCATTTCATAGGAGGTGATCCGTTCACACCAACAACCTGTTTGCTCCAGTGATTAGATCCAAGCTTTGAAATGGCCCAGACCAATCCAGGCCAGCCCTTGACTGGGCCATGACTGATTGAATAATAAAAAAAAAACACTAGTGGTGAGAAACTTAGTTAGAGGCGTTGTTTTTGAGAAAATATTTGCTAAGCTGTTTGAGAGGCTGACCCACCGTGGATCAGTTATGGATGATGACTGGCAATGGTCCTGATCAGTCCCTGTCTGAGCAAGGACTAATCAGTTCCTTTGACCGTAAATAATAAAAAAATTATTATATTGACCAACCCGATCCGAATAGCACAGATCCATTTATGGATCAGTGCTAGACACGTTGCAGGGAATTTCCGATCAGTCCCTGCTATCTCTCAGCAAGAATAAGAAAATAAAATTAGTTGGGACGTTGGGTATGGTTTTGGGTTTGATCTGTTAGCAGACCAGAACCTATTTGCTAAACCAAATCAGACAAGTCCTGGACTGGGTCTGACTGGTTCGGGTGATTGGTCCAATGAAAATAAAAGTATTCGTTATTAGTATGACACCATGGGACTGAGCTACTGAAACGGACCGAACCTGACCCTATTGGAACTGGGTCTGTCCCGTTTCAGACGTCAGATCCAAAATGAAAAAAAAAACAGTACTTTAAGTATGTATGTTTTCAACGTCTATTCCTTTGATATACGTATAGCCATTTGAAGAACACCCTGTTGAAGAATGCCCTATTTATGGTTCATGCTTTTTGCTTCGCTAATCTGGACCTATGAGTGATAGCTGAAATACTGATCGGTATTGCTTCATAAAGAGCCAAATCAAACTATCCAAAAGTCCACTTAAAAGCATGAGTTTCAACTTGCGTTACACGTAAAATCACATGGATCAAGTTTCATTAATGCATGTTGTCCAATGTCACCATAATAAGAGAAAGACTTGTTATTTATCATTTCTGATTCAAATGGTTTGGGCCCTTAGGATGTTCATTTAACCAATCAAAAAAATTTTAAATTTATAAATTACCAATGTGTGTAGCTGCATAGTGTTGTTCTGGGTCTGCCTCTTAATATAATATGCAAATCAAAATGATCCAAACATATATGAATGTAAATGAACCTGGTTTATTGTGTGTCTTCATATGTTCTAGGGCGAAGTTCTTTGGTCTTTGAAATTTTCTGATTGTTAGCTAGTGAAACATAGTTTATAATGCAAGTAAAAACTTGTCTATAGTTGTCATGTTACATTTGTTTATTCTTTAGTCGTTCATATATATATATATATATATATATATATATATATATATATATATATATAGGAAAATAAGACCTTGCTAAACCGTGTGCTAAATGAGCTTTTCGGGCTTCTCCAGTGCTTTTTATGTGGTTCTAGACCCATAAATGTGTTGAGCATGGTCTATTTACTAAGAATCCACACCTGGATCATGTGTTTTAGATAAAAAAAATGACGTTTGAAGCCTAAAAAATTTATAAAGATTTTAAACCGTTGATTTTTTGAACTTTATAAAATCCCACCCATGTGTTGGAAACAAATGCTTCAAGAGTTGATCCTTTTAAAATCAAGTACATAGATCACATCTGTATGGTCAGAATTAAAAAAGTAATATATATATATGTATATATATATTTGACTAGTTGATTATGCTTGTACAAGTTAGCAACCAACCACTATTCGGTAAAATATTTGTACCTTGTTACAAAGAGTTTTTATGAACGGTTTACGGTGTATAAAAGCTGACAAAAATGTGTATGTATGATAGAAAAAATGAGTGCAAGTCTTAGTTTATGTACAGAACTGTGACTGCAGTAACAAGGCAAATCTTGCCTAACAGGGTATTGAACCGAATACGGGTCGGTTAAGTTATACAAAGTATGAACTCCTGATATTAATGCTAAATTAACATGCAATTATGACCTGAAATATTATGTAAATGCATATTTTGAATTCCTAATAAGCATGCTATCATGAATTGTCATTGCATGTTAATGCTAATGAATGAATGGACACTACTATTGGATTGCATATGCTTGTACATTGTAGTGTGGCATGCGATTATGTGTGAACGCATGTTATTAATCATGTTCAATGCCTACGAATGAATGCATAAGTGAAAGTGAATGTGTTAGAATTATCATGCATGACATGAAATCATTATTGACATTGAATCATGCATCAAGGTGCCCAAACTAGATGCACAAATCTTAGTGATAGATTCATTATGTGTATGTGTATGTGTATGAAAATAATAATGTTAATATAATTGAAAGATTATGTTATGAACATTAATTCTATTAAGGCTTACAATAAGAGAGTAAGCAATACTCCAAGCTCTATGAAACCAAGATTTTGAGTATGAAAGGTTGCGTTTCTCCAACCATTGAGATAGGAGAAGCCTCCATATTAGCCGCAGGATGACAGATTAAATAGCTCATGAGTAAAGACAGATGCATCAAGTTGGAGGTGTTGAAAGCTCTCTCTCGACTAGGTCATCCCTCACTTGAGACTGATGAAAGGGGACTGGCCATGGTTAAGCCACAACTTGTTTGAATATATACCTCCTGAGCTGTGGTCTTAACCCAGGTTAATCTTGTGTAGTACCCATATGGCTAAAAAACAAAACCCTAAATGTTTGTGCATTTATATAGGCATGGCATGAATCACGTAAAAATAAAACTTAAATAAAGACAATTAAAAGTTACTCATATATGAAAATGCTATCAGTTCTTCATCGATAAGTGAATGCATTATTTACCTGCTCATTCCTAAGATTGTTAATTATTTATGAATATTATTCTTGTTATGCAACTGTGATATCATGAATACCAAAAAATGATACGTACCTGAATCAATGTGTGAATTTATTGAAATATGTTCATGTATATTGGTTTTGGTTTACTAGTATTGGTATTCCCTACCAAACTTTCACGAGTTTGACTCATTTTATAGGTTTTCAGGTGAAATATGATGTATATATGTGAAATAGATGCATAATGTTGGGGGTGGCATTGAGAGTCAGTCTTTTCATTTTCAAAGATAGTTTTGAAAAAAAAATTATTGTTATTTTAAACTGAAAATACATTGATTTGAATTTTAAATTATTGAGACTGAATTAAATTTTAGTAGTGAAGGCTATTCATATTTTAATTCAGTTTTGATGATTGTTCGTACCGTAACCCGCCCAAAATGTTTAACCTAAAGAAAAATATTGTTTTCGCTGATTTAAAAAAATTCATGATTTTTTTTCGGGTTAAAATTCAGAAGTGTTGCATATTAGGGTTTTTTCAAATGACTTGAATATGCATGTAATTAAGGTTTTAGGGTATTTTGTGTTATTTTTTTCAATTATCAGTAATCATGATTCCATTAATGAATGCTTAATTTTGGTTATCAAATCCTTAAGTCTTTGATTTTTGCTAGAATTTAAATGTTTTTATTTTGGTTTGTTCAATGGCATAAACATTTAATTTGGAGTTTTTCTTTTTTTAATTAGCATATTTATGAATGATGTTTGCTAGGATTTAAGGTTTTGATTTTATATTGACATAAATAGATAGTTTATGGTTCTAGGGTTTTTGTGTGTGTGTGTCTTAATCAATAAATATTGTGTGATTTGATTTTGGTTAGAATATTAGGCTTTCTTATTAATTAACATAAATTATATATTTTTATGTTTGTTGGAATTGAAATTTTGATTTGTTTTTTTTAAAATGCCATAAATTTTGGTTATGGTTTTGGGTTTTCTTTTGCTGTTTTTTTTTTAAATTAGCAATAGGCATGAACCATGAATATTGCTTGATTTGATTTTGGTTAGAATATTAGGGTTTTCAAATCAATTAGCATAAATGCATAATTTTTAATTTTTGTAGTTATTAGCATTTTGATTTGTTTTTTTTAGAATGAGATAAATATATAGTTTATGAATTTATGTTTTTTTGAGTTTTTTTTAAGTTACCATTAGGCATGAATCCATAAATATTACATGAATTTATTTCAATAGAATATTAAGAGACTTTTTATTAATTAACATAAATGCATAATTATGATGTTTGTAGGAACTAGGGTTTTGATTTGAACTTTCTAGAATAACATAAATATTTAATTAGAGTTTTAAAGTTTTTTTATTTTTTAAATTACCATTAGGCATGAATCCACGAATATTGCATTATTTGATTTTGGTTAAAATAGTAAGATTTTTTTATCAATTAATATAAATGAATAATCTATAATGTTTGTCGAAAATAAGATTTTGATTTGTTTTTTTAGAATGATATAAATGTTTAGTTGTGGTTTTAGTTTTTTTTATGTTTTTTCTAATCACCATTAGCCATGAATATGTGAATATTGCTTAATTTGATTTTGGTTAGAATATTAGGGTGTTTTATCATTTAGCATAAATATATAATTGATGAAGCTTGTATGATTAGAGTTTTTATTTATTTATTTATGTTGTGAATTAGTATAATGATTTTATTTTATTTTATTTTATTTTTACTTTGCATTTGTGCCCACCCTAGGTTAGAATCTGAATCCCGTTCTTGTATTCATATAAGTTATATGAGATATGACCTCTGAAAAATAGAAACAATGATGTTTTGAGAAGAAAAGAGATACTAATCGATTGAGTTGCTTGTCTTATTTACCTTTTTTATTTAGTTTTCTAAAAAATTAAGTTACATGTTTGGTTTACCTCCTTCTTGCTTTCTTCATTTTCTAAATGGCTAAAACTAGTTTATTAAAAAAATTAAGTTACCAGCTTCATTTACTCTTGTGTGTGTGTGTGTGTGGCTGAGATGCATACATGATTACTTGGGGGACATCTACAATGTCTTTGTTGTAGTGATGCCTTTATATGTGGCCGTGTTCTTTCACTTATGGTTCTCTAAAATGGTAGAAGAACTTTTCCTTTGATCAATGCTCAACATAAACATGTTTGTTGCTATCATGGCCATTCATATCTTCTTATTTCATTTCATCTTTACTAAAAATCCTTATGTCATTGACTTCTAATTTATTGTTGATGACTCCTTTGGTAAAGTAGCCATCTTGGTCTTCTTGAGCCCATGGGTATGATTTGACAAGAATGACAACTTTTGAATGGATGATCCCCATCTTTTAACAAAAAAGTGATTTTCTCAATTGACCAACCTGTTAAAAGGGCTCACATGTTTAAAATAAGAAATACACATAAACACAAATTTAATGTGTTTATGTGTTTTTGTTAGTGTGACTTACGTTTATGAATAAATGCTCTTAGAGAAGAGTGACTCTCTTTATTTCTAAACTCTTTAATGTATGAGTTATATTTAGATAAGATGATTCTACCAAAGAAACTACCTCTTTCATGACTTTTATGAGAAAAGAAGGTCATCATGGATAATTCTTCGTGTGTTAACATTTTCTCTTGATTTAACAAGAGTTTATAAATTTCTACAAAAAGAGGCAACGAACTACGAGTAAAAGTTGAGGTAACAAAACTTTCATGTCTCTTGAGAAACCATTCAACGTATAGTGAACCAAATTTTTATCATATAGAAGTTCACATACAATACATAACGAGTCAACAAAAAATTTGATATGGTTCAATACTCTGCCATATTCTTTTCTTCTTTTTGAGCATCCTCTGGATCCTTCTTTAGTTGTAGGATACAAATGATAGACTAAGAGACATAGGATCATTCCATCATCATCCAAACCTCATGTGCAGACGAAATACATATAATTTATCCCAAGACTCTGTGACATTAACAAGAATCCAGTTAAGGGTCACTTGATTTGCTCATTTCCACAGTATAAACTCTGGATTCGATTTCACTTCTTCTATAACAAACTGGCTGGGCGCAAGGTAAGATCCATCAACACACTTTATAAAATCCTGAGAAAACATAACTGACTCGATTTGTGATCTCCATAAAAGATAGTTTTGTAGATCAAGCTTGATTGACACTAATAAAGAAAACACATTTAATTGGATAACCAAATTTAGCATGAGGGAGAAGAGACCCAAGGAGGATGAAGCATAACTAGATGCCACAGGGTCACGATTGACTATATAGGGACGACACAATCATCGAAGGGCGTGAGACTTTGATACCATGTAAAAAGGGCTCACAAGTTTGGAATAAGAAACACACATACATAAATACATATTTAATATGGTTTGGTCAGTGGGACTTACATCCACTGATAAACACTCTCTCTCTTAATTCACGCAGAGAGGAGTGTGACTCTCTTTATTTATAAACTATTTCATGTATGAGTTACATTTAAATAAGATGAACACTATTATTTTTATTCTCCTTTCAGTCCTTATACATATTAGAGTCATAATTCAGGAGAGTCATTTATTTTGTAGGAGTCCTACTTAGCTCAAGCTTCTTCTTCTCACAAAGCCTTTTCAAAAGAAAGTTTCTTGGAAAGACTCTTGTGTATAGTCATGTCCCATTTTGAGGAGGATCCTCGGGCGTCCCCATGAGATCTGTATCAGATCTTAGATCTAAATCTGAATATGATCTTGGATCCATTGTCTTAACATAACCAAGTGATTCTTGTTGGTCACTTGGTTCTTCATCCTCCCTCTCGCATTCATGGACCATCAAGTAAAATTACTAATTTTGATCATTTAGTATATATATATATATATATATATATATATATATATATATGCATTTCAGAGTTCTTTAAGGACGACACTTTAAAAATAAGAATAAAATAATTAAAGAAGAAAAGAGTAGGCAACCGAGCCGTAAGATGCAAATGCAAAAATAAAACATAAAGCACAAGCTAGAAAGCTAGTGTTAAAAAGTACAAAATTCATATTGAAAGCGATTGTTGAAGCACATGAGAAGTGAAAAAGAAAATGTGAATGAAACAAAGAAAGCGAGAGTGACAAAAAAATAAGTATTATCATAAAAAACACAACAAACAAAAAAAACGATATAAAAAGAGTAAAAATGAAAGTGACGTTAGAGAAAACAGATTTGAGAAGCAAGTGAGAAGTAACAAATGAAAAATAAGTTTCCCTCCATGGCATGGGAAAGGGGGAAGCGCTAAGGAAGTGAATCCCCTAATATGGGGCAACTCTCTCTCTCTCTCTCTCTCTCTCTCTCTCTCTCTCTCTCTATATATATATATATATATATATATAGATAGATAGATAGAGAGAGAGAGAGAGAGAGAGAGAGAGAGAGAGAGAGAGAGATGCAGACTCTTTTTGTTTTTTGTTTTTTAATAATTGAACGTCCTTAAGACACCCTGAAATACAGGGAATGACACGCTCATCTTCCTTTTACCTTCCACTCGAGAAACCCCTCTTATCCTATCGCCTCAAATACATAAAAAATGGAAAAAAGAAAATCCTGCGTAAATTTTATGTCAATCGTGGTTCCGAATGTGAAGGCACTTAGTACATTTCGTTTCATTTGAGTTAATTTATAGCAAAGGAAATCCCAAAAGTGTCGGCACAATCATGTTCATCCATCTTTCTCGCAATCTCTCAAAAGGTTAGTTATCATTTCACGTTTGTTCTTACGAGTTGAAGGAAAACAAATAAAATTCTGCATTTATTGTGTCTCATCCATTTCCCTATCAGTTTTTATTAAAAGTTAAACATTTAATTTCCTATTGTCAATGGTATTATAATCTAGTAAAAAGCATCAAGTTTTTCACTCTTTTTTTTTCAAAAGTTTTACTTTACAGACAAGTTCTGCATGGTTTGTTTAGTGGGAAACATGTTTTGAATCATGTGTTTGTATCATCATGTAAGCAGCTTTTCTCAGTGATTAAAAAACCAACAGCACACAATGTAGTAGTAAAATTTCATGACTCAGAAAAGCATGCTTTTTATGTTTAAATGAAACAATCCAAGATGCAAACCCCTAACAAAACAAACCATGTCAAATGCATCTACTGGGTCAGATTAACAAGAAGAAGCTTGCACCGATGATTTCAAACTAGATGATATGCTGCAATAGAGAGTAGAAAATAGCCACTAGAATATGTTTACCAGAGTGTGAGCCAGGTAATTCCGGACGTATTTTTTTTCTTTCGCATACCTGATCCTGAAGATGCGTTCAGCTTGGTCAAATTGTTAGGAATCGACCGTCGGATCATGTATCTTTAACAAAAAAATGTGATTTTTGGATACTCAAATATTTATCAGAATCCTAAAGTGTCAGATTTTCAAGCCTTAAAAGATCCTGCTTATGCGGTCTCCATAAAAGTATGCATACAGATCACGGATAATGAGATTAAATAAACTAAAAATTCCCAAAATTCTCGATTTATACTCTGATAAATATATTTTTAGTAAATATATTCTGGTGACTCAGAAAATATATACCTTAAGACACAACCCTAAAGATCAACTTATCTACCTGTTTGTAAGGATACAAAACCAACATTTGGTGCTCCCTCTCATAACTGCTTCACCCAACTAATGGGCCAATCCAGCGCAACCCACAACTACATGGTCCCTTGTGTTTGCATGGAAGTTTTTTCCCATCACAAAAGAAACCACTATTCGCTTTCCAAAGCAAAAGTATTAAAGTCAACTTGCTTAGTTATTTCCCCACCACCACAACCATATCAACGAGCATCCCATTTCTATCCTCTGCCAATTGCACAACGCCCAAAATCTCAACATTGGTCAATCAAAAAGAGCCTCAGCAATCTTTTTAACACAAATTGCTTGGTCAGAGCCCTACAATTTAGGCCCATGGGGACACTTCCAACCCCACATCACATGCCTTTGATCATCCATCCCACCCCTCCCCCATCTCCCCACTTTCCATTGATACCAACCAAGCAAGGTCACTCAAAAACACCACATACATGCCTTGAAATGAAACACACATACTCCACAAAGCTGCTTCCTCAGCTCTCTCTCTCTCTCTCTCTCTCTCTCTCTCTCTCTCTCTCGCTAGGGTTGTCTTCGACGCACCTCTGCCATTAACTTTCCCATAATTTCTTCACGGGCATTCCCTCATTTCCTCGTCAGATCTTTCTAACTGCAGCTCCCCAAATACCAAATAAATCCCATCTCACCATATTCACCAAAAAATAGAGTTTTCTACTCTTTGTAAGCTTTGAATGAGCCACAAATAGAGTGCCCATGGCTTAGGAGAGACACCTGGGCTCCAGGAGTAGAGAAAAGAGGAGGTGGGGTTCTCCCCAATTGGTAGAATTCGTCGATGGGTGTTCAGGGATGGTGTTTCTGTGCCGGTGGTGGGAAGTCGGAGAGGATGAAAGGGAGCATCTTTTGCAGTAAGGGCCCGGCCATGGCGAGCGTGTGTGGGGGGACCGGGTTCTTGATCCACAGAGCTCTGCTGCTAACCACCCACGCCAATCTTCCGTCCGTCTCGGCCGCCGAAGGCGTCGAGATCCAGCTGCATTGCCAGACTGCTGCTAAGTTGGTGCCCCATAGGTTGGTTGCAAACCCTCACTCCATTTTTGGTACTTCTTTCTTCTTTCTCCGGTTTGGTTTTGTTTATCGGTATCAGTGATTGCAACATCATTGATGATTCTATTAAGTTGGTGGAGTGGGTTTTTGGTTTTAGGAGAAGTGAATGAGGTACTGAATATGAAGCAAGATCTGTCACTGATAAATTTTGGTAAATTGTGTTATTTTTAGGTCTAACTGAATGGACTTTCAATTAGGGATGTCGTTATGTGAGTTGGTTGCTCAGGATCTGATAGGATAGGAATGCTTGTAATTTCCTTCCCCTTTTCCTTTGTAGAATGTCATAAATCTATCGCAATACCTCAACTTTACCTTCATTCATGTATGAATAGTTTTGAGACTTCTTTTTTTATTTCAAGCTTCTTTGTTTGCTTGTAGAGGAACCTAGCTTTATGATATGGATAATTTCTGGAGCATCCTGTAACCATCTCCCAAAGAGGATAAACACGTGACATTGCCTGTTTATAAACCAAGTAGCGTTTCACTTGTTCAAAATATGCTCTACTTCTTCCCCTCTACTTTGAGGAATGCGGTGGTGTAGTTTCTTGTCTGGATCACTAAGGGCAAGTTTGGAAGCAAGAAAAACTCTCATAGGAAAAGAAAATTTTGCCTAAGAGAAGTTTTGATATGATAAATTTTCTAAATGAAAAATTTCACTTGTTTGTGTAGCATGAGAAAAATAAAAAGAAAAATGTTAGAAAAATGAAGGGAAGAAGAAGAGGAATTGGTGGTGGTGGTTCTTCTTCCTCTTCTTCTCCTCCTCCCTCCTCTTCTCCGAGTCTGTTCGTGACTCCCCCACCTACCTCGGCCTCCCACACTTCCTCTTCAACGAGTCCATGGGTGCCACCACCACCATGCTCATCTACCTGCAGGACCCCGACTACTGGTCCGGCCTCATCTTTTCCGCCCCTCTCTTCATCGTGCCCGAAGACATGAAGCCCTCCAAGCTCCACCTCTTTCTCTTTGCCTCCAACTCTCAGCGGTGGTGATGGTGGGTGGTGGTGGTGATAAGATGGATGGTGGTGGGTGATGGTGGTAGTGAGATAGATGGTGGTGAGATGGAGAGATGGAGCCCACAAAATTTTCATTGTTTCCTATAAAAAAGGTGTACTTTTTAGAAAAACTCTCAGAGAGATTTTTTCTCTCATTCGAAAGGGTTGAAAAAACCGTACAGATTTCCCACTTTGTATCACTTTTCCTACATCTTTCCCTTAGGGGGGGGGGGAGGTAGAGGAATGTTTCCTATCAAGAGAAAATTGTGAGGTCCACTCCCCACCACCATCCACCATCATCACCGCCTCCTCAAGTTCACCGACTGCCGCTGCAGTCCACCTGGTCCAACCTGGCCTACCAGAGATCACCATCGGTACCTATCCCCAACCGAAAACCCTATCCTTGCTCTTCGGAATTTCACCCAATCGAAGGTGTGGCTGGAATTTCGCCGTCTGATCATCCATCTTCCCTAACCGTGACAATGGTTATCTTCAAGGCCGATTTTTGGCTGGACTAGAAGCTCGGCCGAGAGGATACACCAGGAAGCCACCGGAAAATGCCTGCCACCTGCCATCCGATCTCTGCGGATACACCGTCAGGCAGCAAGCTGCCCTCTTACACAACATCAAGTCCCTTCTCCTTCCTCCTCACCCTATCGTCCTCTCCCTCCTCTTCTCAGCCAAACCCCTCTCTCCCCTCCTCCTCCTCCTCCTCTTCATGCACACAAACAAGTGAAAATTTTTCATTTTAGAAAAAATATCATATCAAAACTTCTCATGGGCAAAATTTTCTCTTCCTATGAGTATGTTTCTCACTTCTAAACGTGCCCTAAGGTTAAATAGTCGATCCTTGTAAAATCTGTGGTGCAGTTGGGTTTTTCTGCATTGAAGAGATGCATTAATTTTAGGTCCTTTAAAGGATGTGTTTACTAACGGGTACATGTATCATCGAATATACCAAAATTTAATGCATAGAATGGCTTATACGTCTTTCTTAGACAATCAGAATCTGTATCCATATTAAAGTGATTAAGATTCTGTTTGGATCCTTGAATTGGAGGTGTGTTGCAGTTTCCCCAGTATGCTCTCATGCTGTCTGCTGTTTGGGAGCAGTGGTGTTGCCAAAACACTGCATTGGGAATGGAGTTGTCATCCCCAACACCACATTTGAACACCATTCACAAGAGGCTGTTTTTGGTCACTCCACCATCAACACCACATTTTGACAACAACAATTTTGGCAACACATGTAAATGGTGTTTCCATCTCAATGCAACACTCCCCAAAAGAGTCTAATTGGGGTTGGATAATCCTGGTAAATTGCTAGGTTTGCTGCAAAGGTAAGGAGAAAATGGGAAAAGTTTTGAGGATTTGCTCATTTCCTGTGAGGTTCTGGTTGATCTGTTCAGAATTAATGGACAGAAGTACTCTTCTTTTATCGACAAAATAGCAGGAATATTAATTAAATTAATCTTCTAGGAAGTAAATAACATCAGAATGTATAAATTATGCAGCTAAACAAGAGTAAAGCATTTTGTTAAGGCAATGAAAAGCATGCATATGAGCTCCTGGCCTTTTACTCTGCATTCAAAATTCGTATACTTCCAATCTTTATTACATTATTGTATTTCAGGTGCTCAAAAGTTGACCTCATTTTACTGTGTGGAACTGAAAAAAATATTATATTCAGATATTGCCTTTAGCTGCATTCAGTATATGTAACAAGCATGCCTTTAGCTGCATTCAGCTATATGTAAAAAGCATACCTGTATCTGCATTCGGCTATTTGGCTTCCATTCAGATGTCTTAAGCTGATTTTCATGGCTAACTTTTTTTGAGGTTCTATTAGCTGTTTCCATAGTCTGGTGGGATTATCTCCATAAACTACAAGTGCTAGTGTCAATGCTTCTTTAAAAAAAATAGCAATGAGAGAGAGATTTTCATCTAGAACCATAGGCTGTGCTAATAGTGCATTGCTGCCAGGCAGCCTAGATGAAAGTTCAAGATTCCTCCCTGAGACATTGATATATTGTTTACTTCACAAGAAATAGTTTGTTAATCTTTTTTTGTTTAGATTTCATTTTTTTTTCAATTTAAGGATTGCAAACATGGATATGCTTCCTATGCAGCAGTTCTTTTTCTTTCTAGACCCTGAAGCTTGCTTTGCCTATACTTTCCTGAAATGTTTGAGTGCATTGCTGTAATATCCCTCATGTTCTTATTGTGATGCCACAGATTTTTCATTACCAGTTCAGTGCTCGATTTGACTGTGGTTGGTTTTGACATTATGGAGTCTGACATCACGACCCAGGCCCAACAACCTCATCCCTTGAAAACATGCTCCAATCCATGTCTTGATTTGGGCAATGTGGTCTACCTCTTAGGTCATACAGATAAAATGGATTTAACAGTTGGTGACGGAAAGGTAGTGATTGCAACTGATAATCTGATAAAGGTATCTACTGATGGAGTAACATGGAGCCCTGGATCCGCAGGTTTTGATGTCCAGGGAAATCTAGCCTTCATGGTCTGTGATCCAATGAAGCTTGCGTCATCTCCAACCACTAAATCCTCATCAACCACCTCATCATCTTCATCCTCCAAGAAGGATCATCATACACAATTTGGCATTCCTATACCTATCATATGTCAGTGGTTGAAACAGCATTGGGAGGGCAGTTTGGATGAGCTTAGCAAACCCAGAATACCACTCATGCGTTTGATGTCCACAGGGCAGAAAAGTGAGCCTTCAAGTGCTTCTTTCACCCTTCGCAGAGTTTTTAAATCAACAGAGGATGAAGACAATGATACTTTGTCTTCTCATGTCTGTTCTAAGCCTGTAAGTCAGCCTGGACTTGGTGGATCATCTGCTGCTGCTGCTGCTTCTGTATGTGAAGAAGAATCCCATATGGGTTATGAGCAGGGAATCCCAACTCCAGAAATTTACGAGTCCCCAATGTTGACCGCTGGCTCCCTTAGAAAAAAGGAAAATCCTCAGGTCCAGCTTTTGGATATCAACTTTCCGCCGAAAAATTCCAAAGCCCTTGTCCTTCCACTGGTGATCAGAGGGACAACAACCCCAGCAAACAATTCTGGACAGTTGATCATAAGCCAACACGACAATAATGTGGAGGAACTTGCATCTGAAAATGGATCAACAGTAGCTGAATGTGAAAACCCATTACCACAGGCTATTTTGGCTACACCAGATGCAGAAGCAGAAGTTTCCAATGTTGATTTTGCAGATGATATGCACAGTGAAGTCCAATCTAGTTCTCCTGTAGAACTTTCAGAGCAACGGAACATGGAAGGTGGATTTCCAGCTGAATATAGCAGTGATGCTGAGACAATGTACTCAGCTGAGACAAGGGAGAGCAGAAATTACAGCATCCCTAGAGAACAGAAGTTGCCACATGTTGGCAGGAGCCAGAGTTGTGTTAGTTATAGTCGATGGGGCAATGCACGCAGAAACTCTATGCCAGGCCACAGGCCAACCCTGGAGAAGCAGCAGAGCCTGTTAACAGGGAGGAAAATGGGTTCACAGGGAGCTTCTTACAGGACCCATGATTACTTCAGCCCAACAGTTTCTTCAATCATGAAGAAGAGAAACAGTACTGAGCAGCAGCCAACCAAACCACGACTGAGTGCTGTTCAGCTATCTCCAAGATGGATGTTTTGAACTATGGCTTCATAGGGCGCAGCATTCAAAGTATTGGTATACTTACTGTACATCCTGAGAATGTCTCAATTGTTTATGCTTATGCCTATCTGTTTACTTTTATTAGTTTACCACCATTTTTGTGATTGCATGTGCAGCATGTTCACTTCTAAGAGAATAATTTATTTGAACAGTATGCATATGTTAATGAGACGAGCTTGTGGCAGATGAAAATTAACAGTGCCTTTTTTTCTTATTGAATTGGATTTGCTTTCAAGATTGTTTTAAGGGTTATTATTCCTGCACTAGAACTACAGAAATAAATCGTGTGGTTTAGTTAAGATCAGAGTTACCGGAAGCTTCTTGGATAGGTGGGAAGCTTGCTTCCCGGAAACTCGCTTTGGAAGCGCGATACTCCTCGCTTCCGAAACTTGATGAGAACCTTGATCCCCCACGCCTCTCCTATGCTTTCCACATACTTCATCTATTCTTCTTATATGTTCTCTTACTCAACTTGTCATGTTTTTATGCGTTTTCCCTCACTCTTCTCACTCACTTCCATATGCTTTCTCTAAATTGGTAGTCATCATTTTTAGATTTTGTTAAAAATTTAATTCTTACACTAAAAAATCATAAAATTTAATATTAGTCACTTTTATTTTAGTTTTTATGTGTTTCATTTTGATTCTCTTTCAATTCTTATATTTCTTTTTTTTATTCCTCGCTTCCTGCTTCTTATGAATTTTAAAATGCATCGATTCTCGCTTCCGCTTTCCGTATCGTTTTCCGCTTCCGCTTCCTAGTCTGGCAACCTTGGTTAAGATATAGCCGTACAGGTAACATTACCCAGTCTAATCATAAGTGTATTTGGACATGGACTTTGGTTGGAGACCCTTGACCTTATCCATATTGAACATGCTCTGCTCTTTGATTATCATATCTGAATCTATTTTGGCTTTTGTCTTATCCTCCGACCAGATCTGGCCAATTTCCTAATTGAATGTGGAAGGGGCTTTACCATATCTAAATGGATTATTGCTTGTTTGAATGCCTTACCCAGTGGCTCCTTTATCATGTTTTCTGATGCATGTTTTATAGAAGAGCAGCTATGTCACATAGGTGCGGGTGCGGGTACTGGTGCGGATGCACCGATGCGGCACTTTAAAAAAAACTTGGGTTCGGGGAGGATATATATATATAATTTTTAACAGTTTTAAGTTAACACTATGTGTATTTGTGTGCATTTATGTATTTATATATATAATATAGATAAAAATAGAATTGATTAGGGTTAACTGAATCTACTTTTGGATAGAAATGGATATATATATATATATATATATATATATATATATATAATTTTTAACAGTTTTAAGTTAACACTATGTGTATTTGTGTGCATTTATGTATTTATATATATATAATATAGATAAAAATGAACTTGATTAGGGTTAACTAAATCTACTTTTAGATAGAAATTGATTTTAGTGTGGTTGACTTCACCTAACACAAAGGAAGCTTGTCCAAGTGTCGCACCCGCCTGGGTGTGGGTGCGGTGTCCTGTTAGAAGAGTCTTGTGACATAGAAGAGCAGTCATTTGTGGCCTAGTCGTTGATCAGGAAATGGAGTATGTGCGCTGTCTTCTGTTTTCACATTGGATGAAAATAAAGGCCGGTACTGATAAGACAAAATACGGTAAGCTTCACTAAGAATTGAAGTTTAGGCTATGCGATTGACATGATACAAAATGAACATGCTCCCAGATTTTACTTAATCCAATGGATCTAGTTTTTCTATAAATTCAGTTGCAGGATGAACTTGAACATGTATGTGGTGCTTCATGTCGTTGAAACTTATTCCTAATGCATACAAATGCGGTACTCCTTAGTATGTGGTTTCTATTTGTATGGATGCACATGCATTTAGTGTTATGGAAATGCTTGTTGGGTCAGGCTTTTGTAGAGTTTGTGTCGAGGTTCATCCATATTGATTGGGTAAACATGGCCTTAATCCAACTGTAAGTTGGGTAAGTTGACGAAGTCCAGCTAAGTTTCTATTGGATCTGGTTCAACATCCTGCCTTTTAGCGTTGTCAAGAAGGGGAGCATTTTTAAAAACATGAGAAAAGAAAGGCCATTGAGGGCATGCTTGCAACTGTAAAAATTAACTGCTGGATGAGAATTGTTTCCCAGGCAGAGAGGGTTGGAGAAAACTTCCCACTGGAAAATGATCTCGCTTATGATGATTATATGTTCTTTTGAGTCATTTTGCGTCAAAAAATAAAAAACTGCCTACTTTCTCAGGTGAAAAAGTGTTGCAGTTTTGCAAACAAGCTCTGAATTTTGAAGGTGGAAACTGCAAGAGTTTTGGACTTCAAAGAAACAAAACTATCAACAACGAAAAACTATCAAATGCAAAGCATCAAAGTTATTAAAAATTCAATTAAAAAATAACAAATGAAAGTTACATAATAGTATGGGATTGAAACAAGATTTTACTGAACTTCTAAAAACATGATCAAAGAGCTCATTTCAACAGGTTAAATGATTCAGCATGCATGTCTGAGCTGTAATTTATAATTAAGAAAATAAAATATTAAATCAAATTTGCTCTCTCTCCCTCTCTCTCTCAGACACACATACACATAAACACGGAAAGCGCATGCACACACAGAAGTATGGTGTGTGTGTGTGTGTGTGGGGGGGGGGGGGGGGGGGGAGGAGGAGGAAGCGGGGTGTGGAGTGGCTGGTTGAGAATTCTATATTACAAATCATATCATAATCAATAGGTTGAAAGATAGCACGTAAATAATAAGCTTTGAGAATTATTACCAAGAAAGAAATATAGTTAAAAGTGAAAATGGCACTCCACGTAGACGGAATCTGCCTATCTGATCGCATCCACTGAATTTGGAAGTCCAATTGCAATTTTCACAGAGAGAGAGAGAGAGAGAGAGAGAGAGAGAGAGTTTATATTTAATACAGTCGATTTTAGGTACAATCTAGTTGGAATCTCACAATGCCAGCTGTTTTGGCTCAATCTAACCTCATACATGTGTTCAACATGCTCGATTTACTGGGAAACGACCCTTGCATTATGTTATTTTATGAAGCAACAATTTTTTAGTTAAAAAAAATCAGTGCATTTACAACTAACGTCACATTGTTTAGGCTAGGCAAAAGCCCCTCGTCACTTAATGATACATTGGCAGGTCTCTGGTTGATAAAGCCCTTGAGGGTTCCTCTGTTCATGTGAGGGTATTCCCATCTTTGACCTTACATGGCATGGAATGCTTCCCTGAGTTTTGAACAGGTGATATCTCCTCAACCTTGGTGACAGTCACAAATCACCTCTATCAGATGAGTGAAGCCCTGATGAGCAAAATACATGCTTTTATCAATGAGAAGATGCCATCTGGTTTTGTCATATAATTACATAACTTTTTGAATTTGAGAGTTGTGGTGGGTAGCTAAGTCACCGAGCGTAAAGATCACATTAACTGTTGAGAGGAGCAAGAGAAAGGTACACGAAGGAAAGACCTTTTTTCCTTTTTATGATGAGGAACCCTCACCCAGAATCCAGTCACTTAATGGCCCTGCCTCCCTGCAAGGTAAACCCCAGTTGAGGTCACCGACACCCAAGCTCTTACTGAGATCGAAACTGAGACGAATGAGTCAGCACCTTCTCTCCAAGCTCTCTGCCATTCAGGCTACCAGGGTGGGTGTATAAGAAGGAAATACTTGGTTTAGAGAAACACCAATAGGAAATCACTTGGGAAAAGGTACTGCAGAACATATTTACTGAGAAAATAGTGGCATTCCACTATGGAAAAGGTGGCCTCTGTCTAAAATGATTAAAGTAAAATACAACCCACTTAAGAATAGTCTTTGTACTGGCCAACTATAAACTATTATAAGAAATAAGTACAAAGTTATATTTCTCACGTTCCATCAGTGTATGATCTTTGTTTATTTGATTTTATAACAGTAAAAGATAACCATGGGTTCATTGATTCCAAGAATGGCTTCATGTGGTCAAGCTGAAGGTCATGGAGTGTTCCTAATGTAGGGTGAAAGTGAGATATGTCTAAGTCCTGTCTGAATCCATTTGTTGTTTTAAAATTTTTCATGAGATTTAATTGAATATTTGACAGTAGATTAAAGTTTGGATAATATCTTGGATATTGGATTTATTCAGGATCCGTCATAGGATTAGGGTTTTCTCTTTTAGTTAAGTTATTATGAAATTCTGTAATAAGTTTTGTGGATTGATTATTCTCAACTGGATTGATTTTTTTTCTTCCTTATCTCTTCTCTAAAACATATTCTATTGCTTTTTACTTAGTTTGATAGCGAAGGTGTAGATCGTAGCTCCTAGTTTGATAGATCTTTGCGAATTCGACCTCAGACTCGCGTCAGTTCGATTAGACAAGAGGGGCAGAAGGGATGTTTCGACAGCTTGTTCGTGGACCATACGGGAGAGCATTATTTTCTCGTGATTGGCCCCCACCCAAACTGTGGTTTCCCTTGTTAAATATAAAAAAAAATGCAGACCACAGAGATCCATGGAGACATACATTCATCAGTTCCATACAACTATATAATATGACCAACCAGATTATTACCAAAATTACCCTTCGTACAATGACTGATGTTTACAAACTTTATTGGGGGCAATTTCGATAATTTGAGCTCAAAGATTGCAGACCATTAATCATAATTTGTGATAAGATAAAACAGTTCTCAATTGTCTAAAGAAGATACTTCTGGTGAAATCCTTCTTTTGTCCACTTAGATGAAAGAATTTACCTATCCCTCACAAGTGGAGCTGTAAAAGGGTCGGTATGATTCGTGTACCCTGCCCAACCCGAACCTGGATATTCGGGTATGAGCATAAAAAATGCTTACCGGAACCGCACCTGAGTAACATGCCGGTTGGGTTTAGGTGATGGTTTTCTCCAGGTATCCAACCCAACCCAGCCGACCCTACTATTTTCTGTATATTTTATGCAAAAAAGAATTCTTAATACTTTAAGATATGTGGGTGGGTTTGGGATTCCTCTCTCTCTCTCTACACACACATACACACACCAAACACTGGATTTCAGGTCTCGTTTCAATAAGGATGTAAACGGGCAGACTCGGTTTGGATCTAGGCATTAAGTGTGACCTAATTGGGTCTGACTTATTTGAATTCATATTCAGATGGAATCAGATAAAACCGAATCCAGATCTGACAAGCATAAAACCTGATATTTACACTTAATTCAGTTCGGGTTTTAGTCAGATTTAGGTTAGTGTTTGAATGCAAAACTCAATACCAAACCAGACCCAATTATTAATCGGATCTGAATTTGGCTGCCAAGCTGACTAATCGGATTCAGATTGGGGTTGGATGTCAGGTTTCATCAGACCCATTGACATCCCTAGTTTCAAGTCGTAGTTTCTGAGATCTGAGGGAATCAAAGACACTTCAAGGGAATTAGGATCCATTTGATCTACTTTGGTCCATGTCAAGCTGGACTGTTGAGTGAATCAATCTTGCCTTAGCCAAATAGACGTATACCGCCAAACAGCAACTATAGGGAATTCAAAAACAAGTCCTGGCTGAGTCAGTCTGGCCCAACCAAGTTCTCAAAATGAGAGTCAAAGTTGGTGACACGCGAGTCCCCAAAACATCTTAACCTAGAGTCTCATCATCAACATTCAAAACCTGAGACCCAAAGGGGGTTGGCATAGTGGGGTGGGACTGTGGGGGCTTCAACAGGCGCTCAAGGTTCGATTTCCATGGGCGTCTCTCATTTGTGCAAGCCAACACTCAACATAGACCGTTAGGTGTAAGAAGGAAGGGAGAGAGAATTCAAAGGAGAATCTGGGCTGTTTTGGAAAAGGTGGTCTTGATGAGGTGAAATAGTCCTATATTGATAGTGCTTGAGTTTTTTGTGGGCTTTATAAGCCACATGTGAACTCATACACTTGTTCTTGAGAACAAGAGAGTGGGATGACCACCACACACACGCCCACCCACCGTGTTGTGCTGAGTTGAGCCGGTTCGGGTTCAAGTTTGGGTAATTGGCCCTTTAAGGTCATATCCAATCAAGACAAAATATCTTTTTACTCAAAGTTTCTTTGGATATTTGGATTTTGTAACGGGTTATGGGAAATGATAACGGGTCACAACTCCTCGTAGTCCGTGCCCATTATGGCTCTTCGAATTCTGTAACGGATCTCGATCTTTCGAAGTCCGTTAACGGATCACAGAAAAAGAGTCGTGATCCCGTTACGAAATCTCATCATGATATAAGTGCTCCCTGTTGTTGTTTCGATCGTCTGCTGATCATGCTGTATACACTGTTGAATTTCCTGTGGACACCATGACCTTAGGTGGCAGGCTGAGCCAGCGCGATCAGATCTTTGTGCCGAGTGGGGTTTCTTTGGATAATACATTCACAGAAAAAGAAACATGCAAAACCTGACCAAGCCTAACTTTATCATGAAACTCTGATCTGGTGTGGGTCAAACTTAGAGATGAAGAAAAGGAGACAACCCAACCCCAAAACACAAAAAGCAGCATCAATAATTGCGCTAGATGACCTAGGACTCTCTTTTTCCTCCTCTCGTATTCATGTTAACCTGTTAATCTCTGTTGGAGACTCTTTTTCCACCAGCTCGTTTTTCCTTTCTTTTATTTTAACTTTTTTCTCTCTCTCTTCTCTTTTGCTCCTTTTCTTTCCGTCCTCCACGCCCTCTCTGAGTCACGGCAGCGTCATGCCTTCCTTTCCTTCGGTGCTGCTGCTTCTGTTTTTGATAGCTAGTGGTGGTGGTGGGAGATGGCTGGTGGCGGTGGAGGGAGCTACTTGGTGCGTGGCGAGGAGCAGCAAGGCCGATAGCTTCCTGCAGACAGCACTCGACTATGCCTGCAATACAGGTGCCGACTGCGCCCCGCTCTCGGCCGACGGCCTCTGCTACCTCCCCAACACACTGCAGGCGCACGCCTCCTACGCCATGAACAGCTACTACCAGCGGATGGGCAACTCCCCTTCCTCCTGCGACTTCGCCGGCACCGCCGTCATAGCCATGACTGACCCCAGTATGAACACCACCCCCCATCTTCTCCTTTTCTTCTCCCTCTTTTTTTTTCAGAATAAGCGGAGAAAACCACATCACTTACTCGCAAGCTCATTAGTGTAAAAACCCTAAGCTTCTCTTGCTCACTAGAAAGCACGCCCAACTTCGGCCTGGTGGCAAGGGGCCGGGCTCACCCATGGGTTTCGAGCTTGTGATGTCCCTTCAGTCAATAGTTCAAATAAGTGGAATTTTCTTGAGCTTACTATTATTATTATTATTATTATTATTTGGTAAACAGTAATGATTTTGTATTTGTTATTTTGTTAGTTTTTGGTTCTTATATTTCATTTCAGTAATGATTTTGTATTTGTTATTTTGTTGTTTTTGGTTCTTATATTTCATTTCATTTCATTTTTATTTTGTTGCTTTTATGGTTTCAGGCTATGGATCTTGTGTCTACCCCTCATCTACAAGGTAAATGCATTAAATAAATAATACTCATAATATTTTCTTTTAGCTGTACCAACTGATAAAACACTATCTTAACATAAAGTATCCTAAAATATGATGTCAGAGGAACTATGTTGATCCTAGCTGTCCAACTGATGCATCTGGACGACTAGGATTAAGTCCACATCCTCACCTAGATGTTCACTAATCCTAGTGCTTAGTTGGATATCTCGGATTGAATGTAGGATGGATCCCGTCCTATGTCAGATGATGGGATCCATTTTCCCACCTCGGGTTCCAATCCTAGAGGCACCATCCTCCAGGTTGGCTGATCAGGATGCTGTTTGTTGAATTAGAAAAAAAGAAAGAATAAAAATATATAAAAAAAGAGAATCTCTGTGTTATTTGGGCATGTTTGCTTCTGAGCATATCCAGTGATCAAGCCGGAGCATACAAAATACAGAAAAATGCTGCACTTGTAGTGATTTTTTGTGTTTTGAGTTTTTACACAAAGTTGCGGCATGACGGCACGGGTAATGATTTTCTGTATTTTGCATTTTACAAAGTACTCGGGCCACACAAAACACAGAAAATTGCTGTATAACGAATTTTTGTATTTTTTTTTACACAAAAACTCACTGCACATATAGCGATTTTAGGTATCTTGTGTTTTACAAAGTACTCAAGCCACACAAACACAGAAAATTGCTATGGATATAGCTATTTTTGTGTTTATATTTTACATGGAAAATCACTGCAGACATAACGATTTTCTGTGTGTGCACCGAGTACTTTGTAAAGTACTTGGGCCCAATCACCCAACTACTGTTCTATTTGCTTGACCCCAAATGAGAATCTTTCTCTCACAATCTTTAGAGAACTATTCTCATTTGCTCCATTTCTCATATGCAAACCCATGAAATGGAATCCCTCAGGATTTGAGATCACATTAGATGTCATTTTAGGTGCTTTTGGGGCATGTTTGCAATGCCTTGTGATTCTTGGATCTTTTCAAGATCCTGTAATTGTAAATCACAATCACAACACTGTCTGAAGGTTAGTGAAACATGAGAAAAATACAAGTTGTGATTACCAACTGTGATAGTTTTTTGCTTGAATCTTGTGAAAATTGGTCACAAGATTGACCTTGTGATCAACAAATCACAGCTTCTACTTTCTCAGCTGTGATTGTTTATCCCCACCTGTGACCATAGCAAACATGCTACCTGGCTCAAAATCACATTGTCTACCCTGTGATTCTGAATCACATGGGATTCTTGCTGAGATTTTTAACCTATACCTTGTTTTATGACTGAACGAGCTCCGGTACACTTCAACTCGGTACTTGACCCAGTAATCTCGGTCTGTCTGACCAACTTGAGCTCAGCTGTATAAGTCAAACTTGACTAAGCTTGAATCATGTATAGACCTGGGAAACCCAGCAATAACTTGGATCCAGCAATTTGTTTCAGATTAAGCTTGCTCTCTGCTTGTGGATCACTATGCCTGAGTTGGTGAATCAGGTATTCAGGCTAAACTGAGTGCATTACACTACTGGATCAACCCGGCCATCTCGAGTCAATTCAGCTCTACTGAATTATGCTCGACTTGTTACAGCTATAAACGAGCCTTGGCTCAATCTAATTCTAGGTTCTGAATCAAGATCTTGTCTTGGTCCTCACTAGGGAGCTTGTGGTTTGACTCAGCTTAGCTCATATGAAAGCCCATTCCTGCTTGAAATAGGCTTGGCTAGACGAGCATGATCTAGCTAGCTTAGATTACTTAGCCAAACATGAGCCTTCATATAAGCTAATTTGAGTGGCTCATGCTCGTGGCAAGTTGAGCGAGCCCAAGCTCAAATTAAGCTTGAGCCTAAATGAGCTAAGCTTGAAGGCTCAAGTTTGGCTCGTTTACTGGCTCTGCTGTATTCACTGCCTTGTTCTTTAAATATGGGAGATTGCTAGAGCTGAGCTAAGTCTGAACCCAAACTAGGGATGCAAATGGATCAGATCTGGATCAGCTTAATGCATAAGAAAAGTTGGATCTGGATCGGGTCAGAACAACCAAAAATCATAAAACTTCCATACTGGATCCGGTCGGTTTGTATTCCTAACTCAAACAAGTCAAGTGAGCACAAGAGCTGGCTAACAGGTGAAAGGCTCCAACTATGTCTAGTATGAGTCCAGCCCATTGTGCTGCAACCTCCTATTCTCATTCTGGATATGAGATACTAAGACCTGATAATTCGTGGCTGTGATTGAGCTCGGCAGTGCAGCTGGTGGAACTAGCCCGTCAACGACAACAATGCCTACGCCCACACCCACGATCACGATGCCGACACTGACGCCGACTATGCCTACCTACAATCCGACGAGCCCTACAACGATCACTGGTGGAGGGGGAGGTCTCAGTCCTCCTGGGCTGAGCCCTCCTACTGCTTCCAATGCCATCACCAGTACTAGAATTGGCCATCCACTTCCAGCACCTCTCTTTCTCCTGCTGGTCATGTTCTTCCTTCTAGTTTAACATAGAGTAAGGTGCAGATCATGTAAAACTGTTTTGAGTTTGAATATTGGGTTGAGTCTTTTTTTTTGGACAATTGTAAAATTGAAACAAAGAAACTCTCTCTCTCTGAACCTTAATGTCTGGGAATGGGTTGTCTCGAACCTGACCCGATTAACACGCGTGGGTCGGGTTTGCGATATAAATTTGCTTGGATACTTGACCCGACCCAGCGGACTCAAGTATTTCATGTGTATTTTTTAGTGTAAATATACCATCCACGAGACAGGCCAATCCAATCTGAGTAAGTGTGGGGTCAGATTGTATTGACCCAACATAATCCAGGCCGAGTACCCAAATCTGATTGGTTGCTATTTGGGTGGGTTCAGAAAAACCCTGATCCAACACAAACCCGACCAGTTCACAGTAATACTGTATCCAGTACAAAGAAAACAAGAACAAGCTGTCTGAAAAATGCAATTGGATTATGATGCGAATCCACATTAGATTTGGCGTAACATACTGATCCAAATTTGAAGTAATCTGATTTAACATGTCTGAATCCGATCAGAATGCACATTCGGATCTAAATCCAGAATAACATTGCAGTTTCAGATAAGATACTTGACTATAAGCTCCGATCCATAACTAACATGTTCAGGTCTAAACCATTGAGAGATTTAGATGCGATTAGTCATGGACTGAGACTTGTCTGCTTGAGCCTAGGTAGAGTTGCAAAGTCAGCGACTGTTCTTGACTCAATTTCCTGCAAAGTTTGGTCAAGTGGGCCTTCATGGATGGAAGCGGGTCAGTTCCAGTTTGTACTCAACTGGAACCTGATCCAATATGAGGCGCAAGTCGCACAGCACCCTTTGCCTAATCTGTTTTGACGAATAGGGATGCAAATGGATTGGATTTGGTTGAATCTTTTGTTCCAAATTAATACAATACACCATTTCCAGATATAGATCTCAGGATAAAATTTGAATGTTTTATGGCATTGGATTCGATCTTGATCTTATATGGTCATCTTTTTGGAGGACCCAGATTGAGATTGACATTTAGGATCAATGTTTGGATGGATATTGCATTCCAATGATTTATATTTGTTACATGTAGTAACATAACTTATTTTTTCGGAGAAAGTATTGCCATAAAAATTCAGATCTAAATCTAAAGGAAAAATGATCTTACGACAAATATGATGCATTTTCTCAAGTGCCTTAATTTTTTCGAAATCCGTTCGCCCTTCAAAACCACAAATAGAAAAATTTTTAGGACCTTTTTACCCTTTTACAAGCAAACCTCACTAAGTTCGCTCATATATGGTTCCACCCATCTCCTAATGCAAAACCATACTTAAATCTCATATCTGCACATTTTTTTGTGGTCCTCAAGAAGCATGCAAAAAATTATGTTATTGATGCGATTTTCTTTGTTAATCATAAAATCATAAATACCTTAGTAAAATCATATATTTTAGACCGAAATCAGGGGAAACCGGGCAAACCTTCTTTATCCTTTTTTAAACCGCCACTTAAATGTATATTCACACTATTTTTTTTGCAGTTTTCATAAAGCGTACGAGTGTTGCAAACCTCCTTATAATTGTAACTTTATAAATATCTTAGTAAAATCATATATTTCTGTAACCCTCACTTAAATGTAAATTCACATATATTTTGTTTTGCACGCACAAATATAACTTAAGTGAACCTTTTTTAATCGTGACAAAGACCAAAAATGCAGAGGCTGCAGAGATCGATGATCTAGAACTGTGGGCAATTTTGGAGACTATAAGTTCATTAATATTGTAATTTATTAATTATCAAAATTTAAGGATGTAAAATATGAGTTTAAATTTATTTTTTAAAAATTTCATATTTAACTAGGCAAAATCTTATAGTTGATTAAAATTTTCATGTTTAACGAGTTTAAATTTGTCAAACTTTATGAGTTGTCAAACTTTATGAGTTGTCAAACTTTATTGATGTAAATTATGAGTTTCATCATTGTTGATTAAATATTTCAAGTTTAATGTTATGCACATCTTCTATATTTAAAAAGGACATGTGCAAAACATAAGAAATTAACATAATTAGGTTAAAATCGTATATATTTGTCATTGTTCGATTTTTTTTTATAGTTCTGCATAATCACAACTCTTTATTCACAAAACTCTTTTGCGAAAGTCCAAAAATTCTTTATTTTCACAAAACTCCGTGTTAATGAATATGAAAAGCTCAACGATGAAATGTAGACAGAAAAAGTGGCTAAAAATAGTCGTCGAAAAACTTTGAATACCTTTAACAATTTAAATATATGCTAAGAATGACTATATATAGTTTTGAATATTACAGGTGAATTGTGTATAATTTTAAATTTGAATGTAAATGTGTGCTGGATTATAACAGAAAATATCTATTGAATTGTAAAATGTCTGTTGAATTTTAACAGAAAATGATGAATTTGCGAATTTAGGAAAATTTGTAAATAATTATTGTGAATAATAACCAAGAGTTATGATTTTTGAGAATTTTGCAATAAATAATAAAAAAATATGCGACTTTCTTATAAAATATATGATTTTACTTTGTTATTTGTGAAGTTACAATTAAAGGAGATTCACATAAGTTATATTTGTATGCTTCGTGATGACCACAAAAAAAAGATATGCAAATATACATTTAAGTGAGGGTTATAGAAAGGATATTCATCGAAGCGATTTTGGTATAAAACATGTGATTTTACTAAGATATTTGTGAAGTTACAATCATAAGAAGGTTTGCAAAATTTATTTTTGTGCACTTCATGAAAATTACAAAAAAATAGGTGTAAACATACATTTAAGTGACAGTTAAAGAAAGGATAAAAGAGGTTCACATGATTTTCTATGACTTTCTTATAAAATATGTGATTTTACTAAGGTATTTGTGATTTTACGATTAATAGAAAAGACCACATAAATAACAAATTTTTTTGTACAATTCTTGAGGACCACAAAAAAGTATGTGCAAGTATGCGATTTAAGTGAGGTTTTGCCTTAGCCGACATGCAAAACGATATATCACGCAAACTTCATAAGGTTCACTTGTGTTAAGAGTAAAAAGTAAGGTTATCAATATCAGTGAGTATCGACCGATACACATTGTATCAAGAGAATATCGATACGCTTGACACCTGAATCCACTATTTTTACATAAATGCAAAAATATATTGAAAATAAATTTTGTTAGTATTTTAATGGTTTTAACACGTGCCACGGTATGATTGACACACAATATATTTTTATTATTTTTTGGCCGATACAAAATGATTCACTTGAGTATCAGTATCGACCGATACAGCTGAATCGGTGGCCCATCGATTCAGGGCCGATAACGATACGACACCATTGGTAAAAAGTCCTAAAAAACTTCTTATTTATGGTTTTGGACAACAGGTGGATTTCAGAAATTTTAGGGCATTTAGGAAACACATCATATTTGTCGTGTAGTACTAGTGATGGGCATCGGCCAGACCCGACCCAGACCCATTTAGAGCTTGGCCCATCGGACTTTAAGTGTTGCCCGGCCTGAAGATGGCCTGACCTATTCACTAACGAGCAGAGCTTTGGCCCGGTTCTTAACGGGCTCGAGTTTTTAAGTGAAGGGTCCGACCCAAACCCAACTAATTAGTGCAACTAATTATATAAATAATTAACAAATATATTCTCATGTACCGAACGAATTATCTGTCTAGTTTTTCATAAAAGTAATGTAACTAATTAGGTAAATAATAATAGTTACAAGTTACTATAAAATTAATTAAATTTTTTAATTCTTTATATTATTAAAAATTAATAAATAGCTCAGGCCCAGTCGACGTATATAACAGGCCGGGTTTCGGCCCGATAGCTAACGGGTTTGAGCCTAAAAACTTGACCCAAACCCAGCGCATGGCGGGCCAGGTTCGCTTGGCCCATCGGGCCACCTGGCCAGTTGTCCACCCCTATACAGTACTGTCATTTTTCGAAATTTAAATCTATTCTTAGGATTCACTCCAAATTTGGACTTATTGCTTAAATTTCAAATTTGGACTTGGATCATTTGTTTTTTCTTCATTATACAAATTGATCAATTTCCTTCTATTATCGATCCCCTGAGACGATACACCGCGAACAAACCGAGTACCATGAGAACTCCCACAGCAACCGATACGATATTGCTGCTTAACATCTGATCATTGAGGGGCACGATCACGTAGAGGAATCCATTCTCAAACTTGGCCTTGATCTGATCACGCTTGGAGTTTTTCGGCAGGGGGAACTGTTTCTTAAAACGGGTCGGCTTCCCGCTGTCTGTCCGGTGCTCACCGCTGATTATCAGGTTGTCCATCTTGTCTATCTGCACGTTGAGTTCTTCCTTCTTGAATCCTGTAGAGGAAGGCATCAGACTGAGTGAAAAGAAATAGCTGGATAGGATCCGAAACTAGTATGGACACAGACCCGATCCATCATTTACAACCAACAAGCCTGTCAACAGGTTGGCTATGACAAGATAAAGAACCAAATAGGATTTCATAGGACATGAGTTCTGGTATAATGAAATAGATCCAATTAACTATTCTGTTTGGACCCACAAGGTCCAAGATACAGACCCAAATACGTATATGAACATGGGAATGGTTTATGATATTCTATGCCAGACCAAGGTTCGACAGTATTTTGCATCGAGTTCTTATAGATTGTTAGAAGTCGAGAGAGAGAGAGAGAGAGAGAGAGAGAGAGAGAGAGAGAGAGAGAGAGAGAGAGAGATTTGATAAGGGGGTGATTCATCTATCAACACTTGAAATGCATGAGTATGCAGCCATCAGGAATACTTGAAATGCTCTTTTTTTTTTCCAGGTGTGTGACCATTGACAGTCTACTGGCAGCCAGATGCTGACCAACCATTGCAGCCTACCAGTGGCATATTTTCAGTTAACATATTTTAATGGATACACATGCACAGACACCATCAAGAAAGCAACCTTTAAGTACAGCAGTCATAGCCAGCGCAACTTGGTCTCCGATCCCGTGGCTGGTTTCCCCATTCCTCATAGAAGAAAAAACTTACAGGTAACAATAAACTTGAAAAGTGACTGAAACTAAGATCAGTCTGAATGAATACAGTCATTCATTCAAAAATTAAAAGAAAGTTATTAATTGGAATCTTATTAGAAGATAATCTACAATCAAAGATAGGGAAAGAAGGGTACAATACCTCGGAGATCAACTTGGAGAATCTTGTTTTCTTCTCGAACCCACTCTGACTTTGGTTGGAATTCATGGGTTTTTGGGGTGGCAGCAGCCTGTTTTGAGCCCATACCAACCTTCAAAAGTTTTGGTCTTTCTTTTCCTAAGTCTGTTGAATTGCAATCTATTCTCTTCTGCTTTTAAGATGTGTGTGTGATCTGTTTGGTTTTTATAGGGGGGTGGCCTAGTTGGTGCCTTTAGGGTTTTCTTACATGTCAGGGTTTAATTTGATAGTAAGATTGAGTGGACAAGCATACCTAGAGCTTCTTACAAGTGGACTCTTGAAGGGGTAACCCAAAGTTCTTAGTTTTATGCACACTCTTCTTTTGCTTGATTGCTTTGAGGGTCTCCTGTATACCTTTTCCAACATTCTTTCCCAAAGAAAGCACCCAATTTCTTTATGAAAATGATGATGACTTTTGAGCATGATTCGTTTGTATATTCTCTTTGTCACGAGATGACATTCATAACATCAGTAAGATTGTTCTCTCACGAGTAATTTGCAAGATGCTTAAGTTATATTTGTTTTGCAGAAAGCCACCCAACATTTGAGTTATTTCCATTCAACTGTTTACTTTTGGGCATGTTTGGAAGCTGGAAAATGGTAGGAAAAATGCAAGTAGGGAAGAAAATTACAACTTCTCCAATCATTCCAAGCGAGAGAAATTTTTTGAAAAGAAAGTTTTTCTAAAAATTATGATTTTTTTATAAGAAAAATTCCTCCACGTGCAGGGTGGAGGATATTTTTCTATAAAAATTTCTTTTTGATTAAGGCAACTATTCACCAAGAACACATAGCTACCACAAGAAGAGTTTCCTCATCTTCATCTTTCTCTTACCCACCACCATTCTGAGCTCTCTCTCTCTTGGGTGTCCTCTATCTCTCTGAGAGGGGGCTGATCGACCCCCTCTCATTTTTGGGTTAAAAAAGTTATCATATCAAAACCTCTCATAGGCAATTTTTTTTTCTGTGATAATTTTTCTTGTTTCTAAAGTTGCCATTTATCTCAATGCATTTCAAATACTAGCTTGACCTATAAAATGAAATTTTTGTTAGCTTTTTCTAAAAATAATTAATGTCACTATTGATCTTTTGTTAAACAAATCAACAAATAAGGTAGTTTACCTCTTTTTTTCTTTTTTTTTGAGTGACTAAACTAAGGTTAACTGAATGATTTTAACATCAAGCATGTTTGAAACATAGATTACAAAAGTAGATGCGAGTGTAATTCTCAAATTTTTAGGCTGCGTTTGTAGACAGCTGATAAGTAAGCAAGTCTTTTGTAAACTATTCTTCTTTTATTTACTGCCCTCCATATTAAAATGCAAAAAGGGGAAGGAGCTCCTTGGTATTTAACTCATGGGAAACATAGTCACAGATCTCGTTTTTGGTATTTTCTCGGCAAGGAAAAATCTCCATATCTTTTTTGACAAAATATGAGTGCATTTATAGTTGAAAATATTAGAAAAATAATAAAAAAATGTAAAAATATTTTAAAATATAAGAGTCATGGGATGTTGATAATAAGATTTTGAAAATCCAACAATGTGGCAGGGATCTTGAGCCTTGTGATATCTGATCAGGAGTGGAGTAGAAGACCCAAGTTCATAATGATTCATTTAGATCTAATTTATATTTTGGATTGTTTTATCATTTGAATAATTTTAGTATTTGATTCATTTGTAATAGGTATCAAACTATGTATTAAATCCAATATCAAAATTTTATTAGATCTGATTAGAAAGTTTATTTAGATTAAAATTAAGAAAAATCTCATCAATTTATAGATGAAGAGATCTCTATAAATGGAGTAAAAAATTAAAGTTGATTTGAGATATTGAATTTAGTATTTTCTTGCTTTCCAGTTATTTCTTAGCATCGCCTAGTTATTCTTTTATTTTTATAGTTGATTAGCGTAGTTAAACATCGAATCTTGTGGGGGCTCATGAGAGACCCTCTTTTTCACTGCATCGTATTGGTATGATGAGCTATAAGTTCACTCACCTCAACCATTGCTCATTTGAGAAGTTAGAGAGGAGATCCTTTCAGAGTAAAGGGACAATTCACTTCAATTTGTTCGAATAAACGATTTGGTGGAACAATCCCATCAGATTCTAGATTTATCCAAGGATTCAAACCAGAGAGCGTCATCGCTATTCGATTATATGTCCGATGGTTACTTGATTTGACAACAAGAATGGCTGCCAAAAGTGACATTGCATGCCTGCACAATCAATTACGACATCCACACACAGCTTCCACTACAACCCACAACATCTCAGGACCACCCCAATCCCCTTCTTGCTCCATTCTTTCTTCCTCGCCTTCGACCATTCCTCCATCGATAGTAGGCTTCTGCACCACCTCTCCTGCGACCTCTTCTTCTTACAATGCATCGACAACAACCAATGTGGCAGCTGTTATTCCAACCTAGTGAAAACAGGATTTCAGAAAAGAGAATTCAAGCCTAGAGGCACGTTCTTAAGATCGCTATCTTTAGAACTTCAATCGCCCCACTCCGGAAATTCCGAAGATGCGAAAAAGGGTTTTGTTACGACTGAGTTCCCAGGATATAACTAGGCTTGAACCTCAAGAGAGCCACTGCTTCGCAAGAACAGATGACCTCTCCCACACATGAACTCTGCAAGCCAAACCGAGAAGAAAGAAAGGAGAAAACTGGAGAGTCAGAAATTCTGATTTCCAAAAGACGAAAATAGAAGATATTTATAACCTTTTAGAGAGGCCAAAACGTTTTGCGATAAATGAGATTAAAGGCCATAAATCTGATAGTTTGAAAATAGGATGAAAGGTACCTGAACGGTCACCCACCTTTGACTGTCAATCAAAGGCCTCCAAAACCGTCCAACAGTCACAAAGCGCCTTAAACTCAATATAAATGCTATTAAAACCTTTCAAACGGCCAGATGTCTCAAAACCGAAAAATCAAAATGGATATTTGCGTCTCGCACCGCTGCGAAGTGCAAAGTGCGCCATCAAAACGCCACATTGCGCCTCAAGCGCCCTTGCGCACGCACGCGCGCGCGTGAACGGCACGTCCGTTGCTGCACGATGCGCAGCAACGTCCGCAATCCACCTAAATACTCAAGGCTTACCAAAGTAAAGAATAGATTACAAACACTCTATTTAAACCTTTTGAAAAACTTTTCTCTCTTAGATATGAGACTAAACTTTTCAAAACACTTTTGGTAGTAACCATTAATAATTTAAAACTTTCCTAACAGCATATTCTTTTCCCAAAATGACACCACTAAAGCATCAAGCTTCCACTCTCAACTCCTTACCACCGGAGCACAAAGCCCTTTCTTCCAACAATGTACAGTTGAAGCACCTGACAGTGGAGGTCTCGATCGTCGGGCCACCGACGAACCTCCGCCAGCTGGCCTTAACCGATGCGAGACACCTCTACCTTATAGATGGGCTCCCATCAAAAAACCCCTACGATCGGGGAAGTCTCTCAATAGACAAGGCTCTGTTGGATCGTGGGGTGGTCCCTGCCGGCCGGCCGGCCGACCGCCAACGGAGCCTGGCCGGAGGAGCCTTCCTATTCCCTGCAGCTGGTCAACTAACGTTGATGAACATGACACAGGTGGGTTTCTAAACTCCACCACCTGTGTTAGACCAAGAGTTGGTCTTTGCCACCCTTCAGTTGGCAATATCCTGCTAACGGAGGCCGGCCAAGGAAGCTTCGTTGTTGCTTGTAAATGGTCGCCCAACAACGACGTCTATGGAGCGGGTGGGACTTACTCCCACCCAACATTGTGGTTGCTACCTCTCGCTTGCTGATGAGAACCCGTCAATGGAGGGGCCTTCTCGCCCCCAACGGTTGGCCTCCCTCTCGCGACTCATAGAGCATGGGTGGGGTTCACCCTCACCCGTCGTCGGGTGCCCTAGCGGCAAGGCACCCCTGATGCTATGCAGTAAGCGGTTCAGGAGAGCGAACCAGTTCTATCATTAATAGTGGATCAGCCTAGTTCTGGAGATTTAGAACCATTTCTCATGGTTCAAGACCCAGTTTCGGTCTGAAACCTACCTCCCTTTGCTGAGTTAGATCCAGTTTTGAGTCTGAATCCTTATCAATCTAGTTATTTTGCTCCCAGTACATGAAATCTAACCTAAACCAAATCTTATCAGACTCAGCTCTAGTCACGTTTTGGGCTGGGTCATGACCAGACCCATGCACATTATGGATATGGATTGGGTCTAAACCTTTTCCATGTATCCCAAGTTCCAATCCATCCATGTATGGGTCTGATGAATAACCTAATACTAAATTCGATCACGATCCAATTAGATTTTTAACAAGTATAATATTATTCAGACCAAAACCCAAACCCAAACCCAAACTTTGATCCAAATCCCATCGGTGGTGGATCAAGGAGACCGTGAACCCGCTCACAATACCAGGAACCTTAGTTCAGGTATATTATGAAAGGTTCAGTACGGAGAAAGTCTGTCCTATTAGATCCCATTTGGAGTGACCACACAAATTCCTGGAGCTTTCGAGGAGATTTAAGAAGCCTGTTTAAAAAAAAAAATCGTGTGCTTGAATTGGACTCTTGCTTGTATATAAATCCTAAGCCATGATTCTGCCAGTGTGATCCACTAAGGAATCCAAAATTTGGAATTGGTATGGGTTTCTAGAGCCCAAACCCATACCTATTCATGAGATGTAGCATCTATCATCTCATGAATTTGTTTGTTAAGCACTTCTGGTTCAAGATAGATGCTATGTTGATGATCAATCAGTTGTACCATCTCTGAAAAAAGAAAGATGAGGACGCTCAAGACTTCATCAACTGATGGAGGTTAGTATACGACTGCATGACAAACTCAGACCAACCCCTATCGAAACCAGCTCTATGTAGATTGTATACCGCCTTTACCCCCATCATAACCCACCTAGGCCTACCCATGTTGTTTCAAAGCCCAATTTTAGACTAGTTTGAACTCATGAACCACCGAGAGAACCAAATTCACAAAATTCTATTAGAGGGACATGACATATGGCTCCCATTGTACCAGCTGTAACATTTGTATTTTTTTAGAATTTATTAAATAATAAAATATAAAATTTTTGAATTAAAATTTGGCGCATGTTAAATCGAGACACAATTGAATGTAGTTTGAAATTAAATTTAAAAGTGAAGTTAATTCGAGTCAAATTACACATAGTATTTAGTCAATTCAGGTACAATTTCAAGTGAATTCGTATTTGTGGTTAGATTTGGATTGTATAGTTGGGCATGAATATGAGTTTAAATCTAATTTCTTAAATGGGTTTGGATCCCCATTTGATTTGAAATCCAAAAGAGAAACTCATATGAGAATTTTAAAATAATTAATTTATGGAATGATAACTTTAGAATTAATTACAATATATAGAATAGTAGGAGTCCAATGGTCTGGACGTCCCCCTATGTGGGCTAAGCCTAATGAGTATTCTACATTGCCTAAAATGAGAATACAATTTGAAAATTTTATTAAAAAACTTCTCTAAAACCTAAAGTCAATGAATTTAAAAGTTTCATATTTGAAACTTAGGAAAGATTAGCCTTATGTATATTATGAGAATTTATGGACGTCCTACCCTAGTGGCCCCTCTTATTATGGTTGAAACCTCTACTTGAGGCAAGCCAAAGAAAGAATTAAAACATATTAAAATAATTTAATAGGGACCAAAACCTAAAGTTTGCAAAATTTTCTATTATAACTAATAAATCAATTAAGCATGGGACTTTTGGAAAAGTTTTAAAAAAGAAAACAAAGGGTTGAAAAAAAAATTGAAGAAAAGAAAAGGATGGGAGGCTTATTGGGATTTGGAAAATTCCAAGAAGCATTTAAAAGGAGAAGGCACACGTGTTCCCTTCTTTTAATTGTTCTCTCTCTGCTCTCTCCTATTCTTCTCTCCCTTCTTTCTTTTCTCCCTCTTCATCTCCTCCTTCTTCCATATGTTTGGAGGTTTGAAGCTTTGTGGTTGTGTTTTTCGGCAAGAAGAACCGTGGTAGCCTAGAGGAGGTGTTTGCTCCAAGCCTACGACTAGCGGGTTCGGTGTTCGTGGTTTCAATAATTAAGGTCAGGGTTCTAATTTGATATAGGTGGATTGAGATCTGTATGCATAAGCATACTCTGATTAAAAACTTGTTATTGAACCTGTATATCAGCCCTAACATAGCTGAGGCTAAAAGCAGTTCAGATTTGATGGACACCAAAATCAGTTTTTGAGAAAAACCTTGATGCGAAAACAAGGTTTTTCGCAAAAATGGTTTGGGTAAACTCAATAGTCAAACCTAATCCAGTTCAACTATGATGCAAATCAGATTAGTCCCATGTAAATTTGAATTATGAAAAAAAGGGTTTTAGAAAAAAAAAATTATAGAACATTTTGGAGGCATGTGCGATGGATCAGATTTAGTGTGCAAAACAGAAATTGAGATTTGCCGAGGTAAGGGTCAGTCTTAGGTCTGAACCTGTGACAGGTTTAGGATCAGTCCTGGATCGAATATGGACTGTTCTGGTCCTATAAAGTTTTTTATGTGATGACTTTGCTCGGTTACCACATGTGGTTGCTTAGGTAGTATAATTGCCGCCTAAGTTGATCCATACCTGGATCAGTCCGATGTGTGTAACCATAACAAGTTCATCTCAGCCCTGAGCCAGGACTGATTAGTACTTAAAAAAAAACTTTTATAATTCAATTTTTGATGTCCCATGTACCTGTATGGAAGTCAGGTATGGGCGTCAGACGAATCTTCTCGTTCCACTTACTAGCATAATTTTGGTAATTTGTTTCCTAAAATTATAAGCCTACCAAAATTATGCTCGTAATCAGTGTTGTGAGAGGTGTACGCCTCAGTACCTGAAGCGTACGCCTCAGAGGCGAAGCGCAGGCTCAACTCCTCGCTTCGCCTCATCGCATTTAACAACCTTGCTCGTAATCTATTTCCTCATCTTACTTTGATGCTTTCTTTTTTCAAAAAGAATTATGTCGATACCCAGCCGACTACTCTTGTGATGTCAAAGGGCATTGTTGCCTTGATAACACAATAGGTCAGTGCTATTGCAATGGTCAAAGGGCAGCAGCTGATGCACCTCTTTAGTGGCAGCAAGCTGAGGTCAGCTCGATTCCAACTTGCCACTATACAGTGCATGACTAGCAAGGTGCGACCTTTTTGGTGCACCGCAATGGGTTTACGGACAAGCTGTAGGCCTGCCACATATCGACTGCATTTCCAGCAAGAAAAAAGAGAGAGGAAAAGATATTTATGTGCTTGTTAAGATAGATTAATTTGCCTATGTAAATGAGAACCAACCACTATCCAATAAAACATTCGTAACTCCCACTTTGTGTAAAGTTTTTATAAACGATTTATGACATATGAAAGCTAACAAGCGATAGTATCTATGAAAAAAAAGTGGGCTCTGCACTCAGCCTGTGTACAATAGGGTGACTGTTGTAACAACATGATAGTTCTATTTGAATCAGACAATTAACCGATGGAGCATGAGCCAGCTAATTATGTGAAGCATGATTTTTTGATTTTTTTATATAAATGTGATGACATGTTAACATGCAATGCAACACTATTATGTTTAAATGCAAGCTTTGAAATTTTGTAAAGCATGCTATTGAATGTGTTATTATTGCATGTCACAGAATGAACACTTTTATTGAGTTAATTCTGTTGATGGTTACAATGAAAGATTAAGCGGTACTCTAGATTCTATGGGACCAAGTTTTAAGCACAAAAGATTGCTTTTCCCCAACTACTGAGATAGGAAAAACCTCTACAGTAGCCATAGGGTGGCAGGTAAAGAACTCATGGGAGCTCTCTCTTGACAAGGTCATCCCTCACCTAGGACTAGTGAAAGGTGCCCAACTAAGGTTAAACCATAACTTGTTTGAAAATGCCTCTCTTGAGCCATTGCCCTGATCCAGATCGAGATTGTGTTAGTACCCACAGGACAAAGAAGTAAAACAATAAGTGTATGTGTATTAACTTAGTCATGACATGCATCATTTAAAAAAAAAACTTAAATAAAGAAAGTTAAAGTCACTCATGCATGAAAGAGATATTGTTTCACATTGGTAAGTGCATGCATTATCTATTTGCTCATGCCTAAAGTTAATATTTATCTATGAATTAATTTGTGTTATAAAACTGTGATCATGCATAAATTTAGTATTTGTTTATGAATCAATTCGTAATATGCAATGTGTATTGAAAGCATGTGCAAAATGATTGTTGCTTAAATGATTGATTGTAAAGTGAATAACGCATGCTTATGTATATTGATTCAGTTTACCTGTGTTGGTTTAATACCTTCTACTGGGACTCGGTGAGTCTAACCACAAAATTATATATAGGTATTGATTGAGGATGCCTTGCGATAGCAGAATGTTGCGGTAGGTCAAGAGCCAAACCTTTTTCTTTCTGGTGCATTTTTGGATTGGACACTAATTTGTCATTTTGGACATTTTATGAACTCTGATGTTAATTTAAATTCACAGGATTGAATTAATCTATTTGATGCAAATGATAAACTTGATTTAATTCAGTGTATGGTGTGATAGTTTTGTAATCCGACCAATTTCTTTAACTAAATTTATTCGCAAATGATTTTTCGCTGTGATTTTTAAACTATTAAAAAAAAATTTAAATTTTCAGATTAAAATTTTGGGGTATTACACCAACACCTACAGATGTTCAAAGAGGATGGGTGCCCCATGAGCTGCATCATTTCCGTGCACGTGAGGACACACAACTTAGTACACACGACTTCAAGTTAGATGCACTTGAGTTCATGGGTAGATTTGACGCAAAACTTCTTTTCAGTTGGATCCACTCAATGGAGTCATCTTTCGAGCTACATCACACGCCAGAGCATCAAAAGACACTGATGGCTTCGTTACAATTGCGGGGTTTGGTTTATGTGTGGTGGGATATGTTGCAGAGAGACCGTGAGAACCATAGACTTGGACAGATGCAAGACTAGAGCGAGATGAAACAGTTGATGCAAACCAGGTTCGTTCTTGCCACTTCTACCCAAATCCAAGTAAGTGAAACCGAATTAGGATCCTACTTAGATAATCATTCCATAAAAACCTTACCCAAATCCAATTAAAGATAAAATTTGGATCCATATCCTGAATACAAATCTCATATATTGGACTCTCCTAAAACTGTTTTGGACCCACATATTCCAACATCCTAAAAACTTAACTTGAGCCTAAACCCAAGCCCATTTGATCCAATCCCAAGTAAACCTCCCCAAGATTTACTCATATCTAAACCTATCTCAAATAAAAAACCCCTTAGCCAGATCCAAAACCTATCACCCCAAATCACCTAAACTAAAGTTACTCAAAACCTTGAACTTATTAAGAGTGCATCAACAACCTGGACCAAGGTGCAATGTTTTTAAAGGACAATATTATAATGAGAAAATGTGATATTTTCATAATATAGCGTGTCCTGAAAATAATATGTTTTTAACCCAATTTTAACATGATAGAAATGAATACTTTTTTGCATAGTTCTTTACCTTGTTTATGTCTGTTTTTATTGTATATTAAATATTGTGAAAGTATTGACTACCCTCACGGGACCCTAGTTGAAACTCCGTAGGGAGAGGTCATTTTGATCAAATCTGACCCTATGGATGTGTTGAGCACGGTCAAAATTGTAGGACTTAACCCTTGCACTGCAGTTTTTTCAACATAAAAATGGCCATTTTTCAGCCTATAGAAAATCTGCCATACACAACAATGTTGTCAAAATGGGTTAACTTTTTTTTTTATTAAAAAATGATGAATTTAAATGACACACCAACCGGGGCTACGCTTGTCTGGTAGGAGCAGCTAGTGTACGTCACCTTGTATTGGGATGTTGTAGGTTCAAAATTGTATAACTGGTAGGGGTCTGCCTAACCCCAGCTTGCCTTTAAAAAAAAAGAAGAAGAAATTGAAGAATTGAAATGACACGTGGTTCGGCTAAGGACCCATTCCATCTAGGGGTGGCAATCGGGTCGGGTTGGCGGGTTGGTGTGTCAGCATACCTCAACCCGAACACGACCCGTTTATTAAACAGGTCGGCTGTGGCAAACACTAACCCGACCCATTTAATAAACGGGTAACCCGACATGACCCGCCAACCCGTTTAATAAATGGGTTGGGTCGGGAAAACGGGTTGGAGGGTAGCGGGCGGGTTGGCGGGTTGGGTTGGCTGGCGGGTCGGGTTAGCGGGTTGGCAGGTTGACCCACCCCCTAACCCGTTTATTAAACGGGTCAGCCGGGTTGACTGGTTGGCATACCCCCAACCCAAACCCGACCCGTTTAATAAACTAGTTAGGCAGGTCGACCCGTTTATTAAACGGGTTGGCTTAAGCCCAACCTGAACCCGCCTAAGAGGTGGGTTGGTGGGTCGGGTTGGCAGGTCGTGTCAGGTTTTGCCACCCCTAATTCCATCTGAATCGGCCTATTCGGACCAACTTTAACAATAACGATAAGTGTTGTGAGAGGCGTACGCCTCAGTACCTGAAGCGTACGCCTCAGAGGCGAGGCGCACGCTCAAGGTACTGAGGCGTTGCTGTGATGCGCCCCTCATCAACCTCCGACCAGTTGTGACCACCGACCACCGGAGTTGCTGTGCTGCAGCTGCTGCTCAGTCTTCTCCGACCACCGGACGATCGGCATATCCCTTGCTTCCGTACCAGCTGGGCGCATGGTCCTTCTCTTACTGCCTCCCCTCCCACCGCTTCACTTCCATAGCAGTTGTGAGAGGGCGTACGCCTCAGAGGCGAAGCGCAGGCTCAACGCCTCGCTTCGCCTCATCGCATTTAACAACCTTGATAACGATACACACGTTGGAAAAATATGATCCAAAGATTGATTTCTAGACCAGGACTTGTCCCCTGGAGCCCGGGTAGAGCTGCAAAGCCATCGGTTGTTCCTGATCCAATTTCCTGCCAGGTTTGGTCAATTGGGCCTCAAAGAACAGGAACGGGTCAGGTCCATCTTGGATTCAATCTAGAACTTGATCCAATATGAGGCACAACCCCTATAACAGCCTTTGCCCAACCTGTGTTCATAAACAGAGACCCAAATGGATCGGATTTGGTTGGACCTTTTGTTCCAAATACTGCACACTATTTACAGATATGGATCTCAGAATAACATTCGAATTTGTGCTCACATTTGACTCTGAGTTATACGTTCAAACTCTTTTGGATTAGGACTCAGATTTGGATCGGCATTTTCATTGGACCTGTGTTTGGATCCATATTGCAATATCCATCGATTTATGTTTGTTACATGTAACATACATGTTTTCAACCTATTTTTCCGGATATAGTATTGCCACAAATATTCCAATCTGAATTTAAATCCGTCAGAGGATCCATTTCAAATTCGGACCTAGTGCGTAAATTTCAGATTTGGGCTTGGATCAATTTTTTTTTTTTAAGATTTTTCCTTAATCACACAAACCAATTAATTTCCTTCTCCGGCTGGTTCCCTGAGACGATACGCCACAAACAAACCGACCGCCACAGCGACCACGGCAACTCCCACGCCAACCGATACGATCTGCCTTCTCCGAGTCTTCAAGCCGAGACCGATTTGGATCCCGAACTTCTGATCCCTCTCCCCCTGTGTGTCATCTCTGTGTTGCTTGGGCTCCGGCAGCTTCAATGTCGTCGGCTTCTTCGGGAATTCCTTGAGGGGCACGATCACATAGAGTACTCCCGCCTGGAATCTGGCCTTGATCTCATCACACTTGGAGTTCTCCGGCACGCGAAATGATTTCCGAAAACTGGTCGGCATACCACTGTCTGCCCGGCGCTCGCCGCTGATCCTGAGGTTGCCCATGGTGTCAACCTGCACTTTGAGTTCTTCCTTCTTGAATTCTGCATAGGAAACCATGAGACTATGAGTAGGGGTGTCAATGAGTTGGGTTTCACACGGACCTGATCCATACCAAACCCTATAGGGTTAGGGTTTGGTGATAAATAAGGTCCGATTAGAATCCAGGTTGGACCCAAAGGGTCCGGTTAATATATGGAGCCGAGTATGGTTTGTAAAATTTCATACCATATCCGGGCCCGACCTGAACAGGGTATGGTATAGGTTTTGTTCATGTAATCTTTATAGGATCGGAGCAGGGGGGAGCCAGAAATCTAAACTAGGGTGGGCACAATTGCACAGTAAAAAAGGTCAAAACCTTAAATTTTAATAACATGATTATAAGTATGTTAATTGAAAAAGAAATATAAATGCTATAAAATTTTAACCAAAATCAAAATTATATTTATAGAATCATGTTTAATGTTGATTAAAAAATGAAAAAAATACTCAATTAAATATTGGGTAGCAATTAAGAAACCAATAAAAAACTTAAATTCTAACAAAAATCAAAGATTTTGGAGTTTGATAATAATCAAAATCAAGCATTCATTAATGAAATCTTGCTTAATTATATATAAAAAGAAAAACTAATACAAAAAAACCCCCAAAATGTATAATTAAACATTTGCGTCATTTGGAAAAATGAAAATCAATACCCTAATCTCTAAAAAATCATGAATTTATGTTCATTAAAAAACCACTAATATTCTAACTAAAATCAAACACTCATTACATGACTAATGCTAATTAAAAAATATATAAAAAACCTAAAACTTTAATTAAACATTTATACTATTTAAAAATAAACTAAATAAAAAATAAAAACCCTATCATACATTATGATAAAGAAATAAAATAAAACCCCTAAAATCAAAACATTCACGCTATTATCAGATAAATCCTAAGAAAAAAAACACAAAAAAACTTAAATCCTTAATTAAACATTAATGTCATTTGGAAAAGTTAAAATCAATACCTTAATTTGTAAAAAAAAAAATCATAAATTTATGCTAACTGAAAACAAAAAAAACATTTGTCTAACCAAAATCAAAGGAATAGAGAGAGAGAGAGAGAGAGAGAGAGAGTGGGGCGGGTATGCACTCGTCACTCGGCTCAGCGGTTGGGGACGAGTGGTGCCTAGCTTGACCTAGGGCACTGCCCACCTGCAGTCCTGGTCAGGGTGGGCATTGGCCACCTACGGTCCAGGTTACCTTGGGGTTTTTTTCTGGGTCAGGGTGGGCACATGCCCACCCTACCCAGAAAGTGGTTCCACCCCTAGATCCGGGTATGGTTTCTCTTATGGAGAGTCCAATTGGACTTTCGGACCCGGTACCATCATCTCAAATCAGGTCTGAATTTGGTTTCACCTGGGTCCGAACTATGAGTGAGAAATAGGGATGTCAATGGATCATATATTAACAATTATTTCAGTCGAATCTGGCTCTGCTTGATGGTTTTGGTAAGCCAAAGCCATATCCTATTATAACTGAATGAAAATATGGTTTTGGTTTTTTGCTACTGAATCCCATGGATATCTGGATTTCCCATAATCATGGGTTCCAATGAACTAGATCTTTTACTCAGCACTTACCAATAAGGTCCTGTCCTATCTTAAATGGATATCTGAATCCAATTACATGTAAAAAAATGGGATTGGTGTGAGCTTTTAACCATCTGAATTCGAACTCGAATCTGAATCCGTTTAAACAACATCCGATTGGTTGGATCTAGTGTTGGCCACATCCGACCTAAATCCGAAATGGTTACATCCCTAGTGAGGAAAAAAGAGTCAGATCAGATTCCAAAACTAGTATGGACCCTCAGATCTGGGCGGTCATTTACAGCCAACAGGCCTATCAATAGGATCTCATTGGACATGAGTTCCGCTACAGTGAAATAGGTCCAATTAGCTATTCCATTCGAGCCCACAAATTCCGAGATGGATATGAACCTGGGTATGGATTATGATATCTTATACCAGTCTCCGGTTTGATCTTAGTTCAATTTAAACCAGCTGTTTTTTAATTTAAAATAAAAAAAAATCATCCAAACCCATGTCTAGTTTTACCTATGCTTGGTCCGGTAAGACTGGACCCGGACCAGTATCAGAAATCTAAACTCGAACCTGGTTTTGCCTCAAACAAGTCTCAGTAGAGTGATATTTTCGGGCAAAGGGAACATCTTACGATAAATTAAAATTTTCTTTCTTAAAGAAACAAGTTGAATGGCTTACTGTTATAAGAAAACTACGTTTCATTAAAATAATAAAATTTCAAAAAAAAATACAAACAAGAAAGAACTAAAAAATATAATATGAGAAAAGTTGGAGCGAAATTTACCTATAGAAAATGATGTTTAAAGATGGTAAGAATACTTTGCATTGAGTTCTTGTAGATTCTGAAAAGTTGTGGAGTTGTTTCTCTTTCTAAAAAGGGATGCATCTTTTTTTTTTTTTTGTGTGTGTGTGTGAGAGAGAGAGAGAGAGAGATTTTATATTTCTAGTTTTTTTTATTGTACAGTATTGGAAATAATAAGCAAATTTAAAAATCAGATTTTTAAATGAAGAAATACAAAATAAAATATATAAAATGAAGAAACATTTTTATGAAAAAAATAGCGATTAAAATGTAAAGATCGTGATAAAAACACATTGTTTACATTTTTATGAAAATCCTGCAATATTTTGAAAATATATCATGATAAAAAAACTCAGTATTTATATTTACACGAAATCTTGCAATACTTTGAAAATATGGCAAGATATTGCCATTTAAAATGTTTTGGCAATATATCGCATTTTTTCACAAACTTTTGAAAAAAAAAAACCTTTTGTCTTTGTCACATACTTTGGATATCTCAGATCCCACAAGGGGTGCCTCAGTTGTCAAAGCGACCCTTGGATAGGGAACTGGGATCAGGTGCAATCACATTGCACAAATGCAATATGCCGCTGCACTCGATCACCCTCCATCCCATGTGTATGTATTTTTTTGGATAACCGGAGAAAAAACTTTCTTTCTTTGAAATTGACACAGAGAAACCACCCACATGATCAGAGACCTAGCCGTGCTGGCTCTGTCGGACGCACTTACAGTCGCTGTGCTGACAGCATAAAACTCTGTGGGCTTAAACCCTTGCCCCCAGAGAGTCACCATTGTTCAGCTTGCCCAACGGGTGACATCAAGTCTAGACCGCCTAACTAGGCGGCCTAAGCTCCATCCCACTAGGACAGACACCTTTAGGGCAAAAAAAAAAAACCCTAGGTCATCCTTGTGCCCATTGGCGATTACATGCAACTTTAGTCTTGCGGCAAGGAAAGTAATTTTTGTCATGACTGCCCCTACTTTTATGAAGGATGGGATAAACACAAACATGAGACAATTAATTTAAAAGGTGGCAGAAAAACTAAATGAGCCAGGAGGAACAGATAGACATTAATTACAATCTTTATTAAATGAGAATGTTAGAATGAAGATGGGGAAATCAGGTTAGAATACCTGGGAGCTCAACTTGCAGAGTGTTATTTTCTTCATCTTGCACCCACTGTGACTTTGGTTGGTATTGAAGGGTCTTTAGGGTAGCAGCAGCCTGCTTTGATCCCATACCAGCCTTCAAAAAAATGTCTTCTTCCCTTCTCAAGTTTGTTTAATGGAAATCTACTGTCTTCTGCTTTTGCAATGTGTGTATGCTCTGTTTGTTTTTTTTATAGGTGATGGCCTAGTTAGTTGCCAAGAGTTTTCTTGTAGAGTAGGGTTTGATCTAATTAATAGATTGAAGGGATCAGTTATCCTTAGTCTATGTTACAAGTGCACCCTTGGAGGGGTAACCCGAAGTTCCCAGTTTTTTATGCACACTCCTTTTTGGCTGTACTGCTTTGTGGGTCAGATTTATACCTTTTCCACCATCCTTCCCCCAAGAAAGCACCCAATTGCTTATGAAAATGATGATGGAATTTGTTCTACTTTGTTTGTATACTCTCCTTGACATGTGAGAGATTAGGGATGTAAACTGTTTGGACTGGGTTGGGATGTAGCTAATATTAGATCCAACTAATCAGATGGCTGAACCGATTAGGATTCATATTCAGATTTGCATATAATCATGTTTGGATATCTATAAAATCTGAATATCTGTACCACCCAGGTGGTATCCAATGTGGTAAGCGGGGTCCTGTGTCAAGCTGAAGGCCCAGGATCAAATCCCTCGGACACATGGGGCTGATGTTGTTTTTGGTATGTGTCCGCCTAACCCCAGTATGATCACATCAAGGATTGATCCTGGGCAAGACGGGATTCCACGTCTTCACAAGTACTGCCCTAACCACTTAGATTTCATTAGTTTCATGCAACTTACGTAGGAAAATGCTGAGCTGGCAATTTGATGTAATCCTTTCCCACCATGAATGAAACAAATGTCAAAATCATCATGGTGGGAAAGTAGGGGTGGCAATCAGGTTGGGTTGGCAGGTCAGCATACCTCAACCCAAACCTGACCCGTTTATTAAATGGGTCAGCTGTGGCAAACATGAACACGACCCGTTTATTAAATGGGTAACCCGACACGACCCGTCAACCCGTTTAATAAACGGGTTGGGTCGGGTAAACGGGTTGGCAGGTTGGTGGGTCGGCGGATGGGTTGACCCGCCCGCCTAACCCGTTTATTAAACGGGTCAGCCGGGTTGGCATACCCCTAACACAAACCCGGCCTGTTTAATAAACGGGTTAGGCGTGTCGACCCGTTTATTAAATGGGTTAGTTTAAGCCCAACCGTGTCAGGTTTTGCCACCCCTATGGGAAAGTGCCATGCTGTCACAAGTGAGCCCCAGCTTTTTTTCATCACCTGCTACTTTTTATGTATAAATCCATTCATACCTCTTAAAAAAGGGCTGAGCTGACAATCAGAATCTTTTTCCACCATGAATGAAACAAACACCAAATCATCATGGTGAGAAAGTGCCAAGATGACACAAGCGAGCCAGTTTTTTCCATCACCAGCATGGCACTTTCCCACCATGATGCTGCAGATTAAAAAGTCATAGTGCTATCATATCCATCATTCTCAGACTTGTGTGCAATGCAAGAAATCAGCAAAGAAAGCTCTAATACTCTGAATGTGATGGTTCACAGAAATAGGGATGGCAGGGGACAGGGTCTCCACCCCCACCCCGTCTCAAGATTAGAACCTCCATCCCCACACGGGGATGGATTTTAACCTCCACCCCCGCCTTCATCCCCGTTTCATGTCCTCCATCCCCAGTTCAAACGGGGATGAGGCGGGGCAGGGCCCCGTTCCCCGTAGTCTATTGTCATCCTTTAGAAGGACTGAGGATGGGGCGGGGATCATGGCAGGACGGGGTGGGGCGGGAAAAAGTGTAAGTCCATCCCCGAACGGGGATGGATTTTAACCTTCGTCCCCGCCTCCATCCCCGTTTCATACCCTTCATCCCCGGTCCCCGGTTTGCCTCGGTCCACTGCCATCCCTACACAGAAACAAACACATAATATCTAAGAATTTATTTCTGTTACAAACCTTGCTAATCAAAAAACATTTCCTTACCCAATGGGGACTCCGCTTCTGGTAGGAGCAGCTAGTGCACATCACCTTGTGTTGGGATGTTGCAAGTTCAAATCCCAATGGTAGCGTTGTATAACTGGTAGTTGTCTGCCTAACCCCAGCTTGTCTTAAAAAAAAAACACATTTCCTTAACTAATCAATCAAAATGGAAGGGTGAGGAAGGATACAACCGTATAAGGTGCTTCCAACATGCAATGATATTCATGGTGAAGCAAGATTGACAAAAGAAGAATGATACATCCCAGTCATACCAGGCAGTAAGAACTTGCATAGAAATACATCTCCATAAAATGGAAATTGTCCAGTGAGGGTCATGTCCTCACCTCACTCTCCTTCATTGAGGATTGGAACAATTAACGGTTTCAACTGTGCTAGACATAATACTATGGCCCACCTGCCAAAGAGAGAAGATGAAAAATGTTAGGAAAAAAATCTATATCACATGGATACTCCATTTTTTAGTCCTGTTCCACATCCCCTTGTATATAAGTCATATTGAAAACTTCAACAAAATGGCCATATCCCTGCGTGGGCAGCCGTATCCATGTGACAGATAAAAATGTTAGGACAAAAGCATTCAAGTCTCATTTGTTTAAAACTCTAGAAGTATTGTACGCAGAACCTGTAAGAATGGGCAAGTGCCCACCCTGACCCAAATTCTGTGCCATTCTCTCTCTCTCTCTCTCTCTCTCTTTTGATAGTCAAGATGTTCAAGATCAAATTACAAATTTATGATGGAAATGAAAAATGAAAAGAAAAAAAGCTTAAGCTTTTGAAGCAGATACAGGTACACAGGATGAGCACACATTTTTTTATTTGTAGTTCATAGAATCATAGTACATAAGCGTGTGTGTGTGTGTTTGACAATCATATAAAGAAAAAGGCAACTGACATCATCCAACAACAAACTGTTATCCTAATCACCAATGTAAAGTGCAACCTGCAAGCACCAATCAATCATGCAAAATCAATTTATAATATTAAAGAAGGATACTTGTGGGGCACATGAGAAGTTTGAGGAGATGTACCTAGTAGGGATGCACACCTAACCGAGCTGTCTCGGTTAAAGCTGGCTTGGGCTCAGGCTCGGGCTCGTCCGGCTTGGACCGGTGTATGAAGCTCGGACGAGCTATCGAGCCAAGCTTGAATGACCTGTCGAGCTTGATAAGGCTCGACAGGCTCGATAAGGCTTGGTTCATTGCAAACCCCATATATATAATATCTTTTCAAAAAAAATCAGAACTGCATTGTTACTGTAATGGGTAGGGCGTTAGTCTTTATTAAGAACGTGTTGGGTTTGAATTTTTAGTATGTATAGAATTTTTTCAGTAACAATAATCAAAAGATATATTTTGGCTTAATGGTAGGTCCTTTGGTTAACGTTAAGGAGGCTGGGTGATCAAATCCCTCTACAATTTTTTTTTTAATAAATCTTGTTTAAGATCGGCTAAGCTCGAGCTCAGAACCGAGCCAAGTTCGGACAACGCCTTACAAGCTCGGATCCGAGCTTGGACAAAGTGATTTTGAACTGAGCCGAGTTTGAACAGCCCAGGCTCGGCTCGAACTCGGCTCGTGTGCATTCCTAGTAGCAAGGACAAACAGCCCATACATATACCATTCATCAACAGAGAAGATGGATTTTACATAGGAAAAGTGGCATTCTATTTCAAGATGGTACTCAGAACATGCACAAATAAATGATGATAGCCACAGATGGAGACCACAAAATCATTCATCAACAGAGAAAATCAGAGGAAACTGACAGTGGCACTCATGCTTGTTGCATCTAGCCAATGCACATGCACGTGCACACACACAAACACACACACATACACCTGCACAGATACATGCATGCAAGCGCATGTGAGTGTGCACACACACATACAAATGAAATCTTGAAATTTACAAAAACCCACAATGACTACCTGTGTACTTCACATAAAACCACATTAAGATGTTACACCAATTTGCAAACAGTATATAAGACCTACAAGTGAAGATGGTGGCTTAGAAGCATTTCACAACAAAGAATCATGGAATGACAGACGCATACAAAATATACTTTATGCAAGGAATCTGAACACAGCATGTGTCGAATTCTTAGCAGAAAAGATGGTAACTTTCAATGCTAACTGCAAAGAAGTTCATAAATCTGCACCGAAATCAAAATGCTATTCAAAGTTCAGCTGAATTCCAAAAATCCATAAGTTTAATCTCAGTCTAACCTACAAACCTAAGCATGCAGTTGAAATCTTTAGGTGTCATAAATAATGACACATAATCATCTTTGATATATACTGTTCTGTTTTGCTATATTAGATGCCACTCACACCTTATTTTTTCCTTACTTTTTTCTGACTTTGGCTGCTATTCATTGCCAGGCTTTCCCTTATTCATGCTTCATCCCATGTTTCATACAATATATAAAAGTAGAAGCAGGGGTATTCGCCAAAATTTTGATCCTTTATGATTTTTTTAAACGAGTCATGCCATGTTCTTTCGGCATGTAATTGTGAAATTTGTCAAGACATTTGTATTTTTTCCACAAAAAACCAAAGTGTTACTTACATGGCACTTGTTTAATTTTTTCAAACAATAGAAGTGCCATTTAAGTAGGTATATACAATAAAGGTAACCTTCTCTCTCTCTCACTCTCAACGGAAGGATATCAAAAGTGATGATGAATATATTTTGGAAAGGTCCTCAAATGATACACACTGTCAAAGATAGTGCAAGCTCTCACATAGAAACTGGGCATGCTACCTTTACATAGGTTTTGTCATATATTCTTGTTTGTAAATTTTCCATATTTTTGTCATATATTCTTGTAAACTTTCATTCTTGAGAAGAACCATAACTTTGTGGATGTGTATATCCAGTTAAACTTGTGATTAGCAGCTGGCTTTCTTGCTATCTTGTATCCTTCACAACACGATATCTAAATAGTGTAACTCATGCAGGACACTAGTAGAAAATCCCTAATGGAGCTAATCAGCCAAGTCCTACTCATCAAAGTTAAGGGATGGATTGGTGCTTGTGAAGGAGGTAATACCAGTGTTTGTACCAATGAAATTTGTTTTCCTGTGTCAAGGCACTGCATTCAAAGAGCATCCTAATTATGGCTTGCTTAACACTATCCTATCTCAACCTTGCATCATGCCTAAGATATTAGTCACACTCACAATCCTTGCTACAAAGAACATCCTATTATGGCTTTCTTAGCTTTGATTATTTGTGTTTGCAGATAGTAATCCAGCTCTTGGGCATCCTATTGAGTTCATATGTCTTGACCTGATGGATCCAACCATATATAAATATTGTGGCCTGCACTATGTTCTGATCATCACCACAAATGAATCAAGAAGGCTTCTTGTTCTTGTGAGTGGCATGCACAAAGGCACCATTTCTTTGATGTAAGAACTCCTGGTTAGGCCCAATAAGAATGCATTGATCATGATCATTTTGATGTTAATGGTTATTTTCTAGATTGTTTTCTTAACATACTTTCCTCTCCAATCTGTTTCAGCAATTTATGGATGTGTTAACAAATTTTCTTGTAAATGATGGCTGGAATCGAGGATGCCAGGTCAAATAGATAAAAAAGACTTTAAATTGCAACCCTAACAAGAGTAACCAAATCTTTATCCCAGCCTCCTACCATAAGTGCAGGCTTTTTTTTGGCAAAAGCTCTGGCAGTTTCAGATTCCATCAATGGAGGTTTCTCCAAGCTTTTGTGCGTGTGTGAGAGAGAGAGAGAGCTTCTTTACATATGTATTTTATATTTAATTTTCATTATTAAAGCCAGTTTCTTGGACAGGATGTATTTTTAAAATAAGGTATAATGTACTTTAAACACATGTATTCGTATGTCTTCATCTATTTATTTGTCACAAAAGTACTAATTTAAACATAATTTATCTAGGCCCGGCCATATAGATGGGCCGCTAAATATCTAGTATTTATAATATCAACATGTTAACAGCAATAATGCATGAGGAAGAAAAAAAGGATCTTCACATTGCCCTTTTATGTGGCATCATCAAACTGTCAACAACGGTGCACGAAAGATACAAAGAGATGAAGAATGCAAATACATCAGTATAAAAATCTTTGAGATTAATGACGTTATATGCATGCCATGGACAGCATATATGCAGAACAATAATTTAAAGCTGGAAACATGAAAGCATGAAGAGACAAAACACATGAATGATGCAAAAGAAAATGTAGCCCTGAGACAACTCTGGTAATGGAAAGTATAGATGAAAGCCATCAAAAGAAGAATTTGTTTCTTCCTTCTATATGAAGCGGAATCCGGAGTTCACTTCCTGTTGATCCAACAAGTGTCAATCTGTGTCTTACATCGCAAAAGATTATTGTCTAGAGATATCAGCTTGCCACTAAAGTGCACTTCTTTGCTCTGATCACAGCCTATTATTTTCTGATCGACGTTCACAACCATTCGTTCTCAACAAGATTGATGGTAATAATGTAAAATTTTAATGCTAATCTTCTTCAGACTGCCGCACCAAATGATCTAAACAATGCTCTATACGACATCACGCACAAAACAAGATCTAACCTATTGAAATTGTCAACATCGGTGACTCACTTCCTATTATCAGCGAATTCAAGAGCACTAAGCACTAAAAACCAACCAGAACGGATTGAAAATGATACATATTTCAAAAGATTGAATACACAGTAATGCTGAAATAACAGAAACCTTCACAGCGTTCGGACCGAAACCCACCACAAGAAGACCAAGATCCTATACAACACTGGAAGATTGCGGCAATACAATACACGATCGATTGGCAATAAAAATTTATGTCTATGGAATAGTTATCACAATTTCAAGACGAACATTAAAAACAAGCAATTAGGAACCAATAAAAACACCCAACAATCAAAACCCCTCCTTTCATATCGAAAAGAGAAATACTACAGAATCGAAATTACAAGGGAGCGAAACAAGAGCTATTCACAATTCGTCACACCGGAGCTATAACTACTCGAAATTTAACCCAAATTTCGAGGATATTTTTTTTTATAACAGCAGAAATATTAAGTTCATTCCAGGTTAAGCATCTCGGGTACATCACAGGAGAATCAAAACACAATTCATTCTATTTCTAATGAAATTTAATAATAAACCAAATGTTTCAAACATTCTAATAACAGAAATGAAAATAACTAATCTATTTCTAAATGACACAGGAATATCAAGAATTCATGTATTACGGCCCGTACATCATCCCACAACCGCTATGGTTCCTCTATTCTTGACCTGAAAATGGTAAAGTAATTGGGCCAGACTACAATCAGTCCGAGCAGTAGGATACTATGATTATGCAGATGTACTTTGTAACAAGAATATGCAAGGAAATTGAATATTCAATAAAAACTAAGCTAAGACATAACATAACATAATTAAAAGAGCAACAAAGAATCATTCAATTGCATATCACATTTCTGATTCATGAATAGCATGAAAAAATAATAACAGGTTCACTCATAAATTTTTATTTGACATAAGAACATAAGCATGTTTAATTTAAGTTTCTCTTTAATTATCCCACAAGTACTCGCGGGCTAAGGCAACCGTAACAGAATAGAACATTCGAGAGTTTATTATGCTTGGTGTTTTATTAACTCAAATATCTAACTTGAACTGAAATTCTAAGGGTGCGATTAAATATCTGAGAGAACCTCCTAAAGGCCAAACAAATAGGATGCATCCCTAACTTCTGCAGAAGAGCTTGGACCTACAGCCTAAGACAAATTGGTAGTGCAGATTCCCTAACTCTGATGACTGGGGACCAACGAGTTATTACCGCTCGAAGCTAAAAAGCACAAGTCCTCAGAGTTGTGTACTACCAACCCTCTTCAAGGTAAGCCCGAGTCTGAGTGGTTTGCTTATCTTAATAATTTTGTTACCTGACTTTTCAGGGTTTCCCTGATCTGAACCCAGTAGCTCAAAGCCACATGTGTTTACAAAACTTATGAATCCTACTACAACAATAGTATATTCTCAATTATTCCTGCCTTAGATAGGTATGTTACCAATTTTATCCATTTAATTATGCAAACCCACTCAGAGTGCTCAGATACCTTTAAACTGGACGAGCATAAATGCTCTGGTACCTTTAAACCAGTCAGGCAAAAGTTAATATTTAAATTTACTTGTATATTAGCTTTAAAAACTGAACGAGCATAAATGCATTTGTTGGGTTGCTGTATGACCATGATTCATGAATTATTGTTCCAAGGCTTTGATACCAAAACTGTAACGACACAAAATGTAACCCAAATTTCAAAGAATTTTGTTTTATAACAAAGAAAATATTCAGTTCATTCCAGGTTAAGCATCTCGAGCACCTCACAGTGGAATCAAAGCAACACAATTCATTCTATTTTTAATGAAATTTAATAATAAACCAAATGTTTCAAACATTCTAATAACAAAAATGAAAATAACTAATCTATTTCTAAATGTCCCGAGAATATCAAGAATTCATGCATCATGACCTGTACATCATCCCGCAATCGCTCCGGTTCCTCTATTATTCACCTGAAAATAGTAAAGTAATTAGATCAGGCTACAATCAGTCTGAGCAATAGGATACTATGATTATGCAGATATACTTTGTAACAAGAATATGCAAGGTAATTGAATATTCAATAAAAAGTAAGCTGAGACATAACATGACATAATTAAAAAAGTAATAGCGAATCATTCAATTGCATATCATATTTCTGATTCATGACTAACATAAATAAATAATAACAGGTTCACCCATAAATTTTTATCTAACTGAAGAACATAAGCATGTTTAATTTAAGTTTCTCTTTAATTATCCTGTGGGTACTCGCAGGCAAAGGCAACCGTAATAGAAGAGAATATTCGAGAGTTTATTATGCTTGGTGTTTTATTAACCCGAATGTCTAACTATAACTAAAATCCTAAGACAGCGGTTAAACAATCGAGAGAACTTTTCGAAGGCCAAACAAACAGAATGCATCCCTAACTTTTGTAGAAGAACTTGGAGCTACCATATAGGACAAATGGGTAGTCCGGGTCCCCTAACTCCGAGGACTGAGGACCAACGAGTCATTGTCGCTCTAAGCTAAAAAGCATAAGTTCACGGAATTGTGTACCACCTACTCTCTCCAAGATAAGTCTGAGTCTGAGTGGTTTGCTTATCTTAATAATTTTGTTACCTGACTTTTCAGGGTTTTCCTGATCTGAACCTAGTAGCTCAAAGCCACATGTATTCACACAAAATTATGAATCCTATTATAGTAGCAGCATATTCCCAATTATTTTTACCTTAGATAGATATGTTATCAATTTTATCTATTTAATTGTATAAATTACACCCAAAGTGCTCTGATACCTTTAAACTGAATGATCACAAATGCCCGGGTACCTTTAAACCAAACAGAAAAAAGTTAATATTTAAATTTACTCGTGTATTAGCTTTATAACCTTGAGGGGCCCATGTGGAACCCTCATGTACCAGGCTTGGCAATTCATGTGCCGGCACTAAACCATAACCTCTATTTACATATAAGGGCATAACCCATGTTCACAAGTCACCACTATGGTTCACTGAATTGCAGGTTCAATTATAAACTTATGTTTTTGGTATGAATTATAGTTAGCTCAACTCACTAGCTACTAAGCATTAATGAAATTATAAAGTTTTAGAAAGTGATAATTGCAATGTCACAACTCTACTATCGCTAAGTCATCAATACTATATTACAATTCTCACATGCACTATTTACACAAAATTGTTAGACGCATCATGGATTTATCATCGAAGAACAATTTTAGGGATTATCTAAGGTAAAGTATTCTGACTACAAGACTTGTGTCATTGAACGTGAGAAAGATATCTAATGTACCCATGCAGTCCCTGATTCTTTTCATGGAACTCAACATAAAAAATAATCAATGTGAATAATAGAATCTTGTTATCTATCTTAGAAATTAACATCACCATTTAACTTGTTGATTAATATATAAAAAGTACATTTTTCATATCGATTCAGAACAAGGCTAACACAAAAATTCAGTTCAGAACACCCAAATCAAAAGCACAACTTTTACCAGGACCCAACTGATCATTTTTATTTGATAATATTCTTGTTTTCTTAAGTGTCACAAAATAAAAAATTTCTCTTAACAAAAGTATCCTATGTATGCTGTAATTGTAACCACTACACCTATAGGTGCCGAAAATTTAGCACAAACATTCATATATGTGTAGGCGTTTTAACACACAGGTGAGTGCAAAACATTCACATATGTGTGTAGACTCTTTTTCAATAACCAAGAATGCCATGTTTGATCAATACCCACGTATGTGTGCAAAAATTATTACACGCACGCACGAGATGGGTATACAATATTTTAAAACACAGGTATGTGTGCATAAACATCGACCCCCAAAGAGAAACAGTTGCATACACTTAGTCCGAATCTCCTGTTTACCATGCTTATATACGTTGCTGGTATGATAGAGTTTGGTATGTAGTTGAAATCATTTTTTCTTTCAGATGTACCTTGGAAATACAACATACATTCTATTCTACAGAGCCCATTCAGCTGTGTATTGAAACCCAGAAACTCAAATACATGTTTTGGTCGTGCAGAGGCGCAAATGCCATTCAGAAGTTTAGCAAATACTGACTCATTTCCATGGTTATTACAATGTAGAACATAGGTACATTAAATGAAAAATGCAAACACCTTATGATGTAGAATGCATAAATGCAGACTCACTATTGCCCAAAAAGAATGCAAACTAATTCAGATCTAGATGAAAATGAAAAAAAAATAGATATCTAGATGCAGACTTTTCAGGCGTAGGTTGTGATACAAAAACACAGATGCAACCTTCTGATAAGGGAAGAAAAAAAAATCACACGTAACTCAGGTATCTTAATGCTAACATTTCAGGCCTAGGTTGTAATACCAAAGACATAGATTTCTTTTTACCAAATAAAACTCCCAAAAATAGATTGCGTATATAAGTAATTGAAATAACTCCAATTTAAAACACACAAATCAGATGTTCTCCAACAACCTATGCATATTCAAAAAAAAATTGAACTTAGAATCATCTAGCAGGCGTTTAAATAAATTAAAAAAAGAAACATAGAACATATATTCGAGGTCTGACTTCATGCCTATATCGTTCACAATACCTTTGATTTTTACATTTTCCAGAGTCCACCAACCCAAAATATGATAAATAGATGATTGCATATGGATTTCCTAAAATCAAAACATGCAAACTTCATTATTCAGTGTATAGCACACACACAGAACTGAGATTCTGCGTTTGCACAATTTTAAGCCCACGCAGATGGGCTGTGCTGCAATAGCTTACATACTTGAAACATGTACACTACAAAATTGTAGCAAATCCTACCTTTTTTTGTTGTGATGGATCGACTAATCCCCTTTTTCTGCAGTGCCTTCGAGAAATCTCCTCTTTCTTGGCCGTGCAACAAAGAGAGAGAGGGGAACAAAGATCTTAAAGTTGGGCGTGACACTACAACAAAGCAGTGGATTAGCGACAATCTCATTCCATCGCTAACCGGCTTAGTGACGGATTAGCGACAGATATCTTACGTCGCGAATTTTTCGACGCTAACTGGCGACGACATAAATCCGTCGCCAGTTTCGTCGCTAATGGCGACAGAATAACGAATGACAGATTCCGTCGCAAATCCGTCAGTACTAAACGGCAACCTCAGCTTCGCGACGGATTTAAAGTCGTCGCTAAATTATATGTATAGTGACGGATATATCCGTCGCAAACAAAAAAAAAATATTTGAAAATTAAATATCAAGAACGCTACAATTTATATTTCCTATACAATTTATATTTCCTGAAAATAAAAACAAAGTACACATAAAATTACATATAAAAGGAAACTAAAACAATTAATCGTTCCACTTTAAAATTCACAAGTTTAATTATTTACAATTCAACAATTATATTTTTGAAACAAAAAAAATAAAACAAATTCAACACATTAATCTAATCATCGCCAAGATTTTGTGCGTCTTCTTGTTCATTGCCTTGATCTGTCTCTTCAGCTCCGCTACACTGATTTAGTATTGATAAACAAAATATATTGAAATAAATTATACACTATATATGATTCTATCTCATATGTATTCTAAGGCAATAAAAAAACTCTATATGTGATTCTATCATGCTCATATATACTCTAAGGCAGGCAAAAAACTTTATATGTGATTCTGTCATGAATGATATGTGTTCTAAGGCAGTAAAAAAACTCTATATGTGATTATATCATACTCATATGTGTTCTAAGGCAGCTAGAAAAAACTCTATATGTGATTCTACCATGCTCATATGTGCTCCAAGGCAAGCAAAAAACTATATATGTGATTTGATCATGCTCATATGTGTTTTAAGGCAGTAAAAAAACTGAATATGTGATTATAGCATGCTCATATGTGTTCTAAGGCAGTCAAAAAACTGAATATGTGATTATAGCATGCTCATATGTGTTCTAAGGCAGTCAAAAAAACTTTATATGTGATTCTATCATGCTCATATGTGCTCTAAGGCAGGCAAAAAACTTTATATGTGATTATAGCATACTCATATGTGTTCTAAGGCAGGCAAAAAACTCTATATCTGATTCTACTATGCTCATATGTGCTCTAAGGCAGGCAAAAAGCTATATATGTGATTCGATCGTGCTCATATGTGTTCTAAGGCAGTCAAAAAACTGAATATGTGATTATAGCATGCTCATATGTGTTTTAAGGCAGTCAAAAAAACTTTATATGTGGTTCTATCATGCTCATATGTGCTCTAAGGCAGGCAAAAAGCTATATATGTGATTCTAGCATGTTCATATGTGTTCTACGGCAGTCAAAAAACTGAATATGTGATTATAGCATGCTCATATGTGTTCTAAGACAGTAAAAAAAAACTGAATATGTTAAGGCAATCAAAGTTACATGAAATCTAACGACATGCAATATATTGCATGAAACTTTCATACCTGAAAGGGACCTGCAATCGAAGTTCCCCTGTTCAGCAAAAAACTGTTGAACTCAGCTCGGAGAACGTCAGCGACGGTTTCATGGAAGTAGTCACGCATTGTGTCCTTAACGATCTGACGTATATCATCACCGGAAAGAATAGGATGCTGCTTGAAGCTTATGTCGACGGAAGAAGTCTGTGAGCCGTAACTGGAAGAAGCAATAACAGATGAAGTGTTCATATTACTCCCAAACCCGAACACACGACCCTTTTTGGGTTCACCTGCTGCAGTCACCCATGCTGCAGTATCAAATGCTGGATGCTGAGTAACGTCATCGTTATATCGCTCTACCATCTGTTACTCATATGCCTCCTACAAAATGATGTTTACAGTATGCATTAATAATTAATAATAACATTATGATAACTTGCATATTGCAATGATTATTAATAGAATAAATACATATTGTTGTCGTTCTCGCCTTCTCTGATACGAAGTCTCCCGTGGTCTTTCGTTTATGTGTTTCAACAAACACATCCTTATATGGTACAATGTCTCCTTTTTCTGCTTCCTGCGAAGTTAAATGATAAAAGATTTAGTTAACAAGTTTGCAATAATACTTATAAAATTGATATTATATATTGATGAGTTACCATTTTCTTCAGGTGGCTCCCAAAAGTCTTAGATCCACCTGTGTGTAGATGGACTTCGGGCATTTTCGCTCGATTTTGTGCAGCCTTCGCAGAGCGATTTCGAAATGCATCCCCCGCCCACTTGTCGCACATTCCCTCTCAATAATCTCTCCTGATAGTAATAGGGTCATGGCCCTTCCACTGTAGTGGATCATCTATTCCGCCAGATGCTTTTTTTGCTGCAGTCTTCATATTGTGCAGCATGTCTTCAAATTGATTGGCAGTCACCCTCTGCCACACCTTCATTGCATCATGTTCCTCCATCGTAGTAGCGAAGCGATTCGAAGTCTATATATATTTTCAAAAAGTTAGTAGACATGATTATAAAAAAAATTAAATATGAAACACATTAACTATGACAAACAACTGTATATCATGAATGAGGACCACAATCTGTCTATCACCTCTTTTGGATACTCTTTCCATTGAGCGACTGGTCCTGGTAGATGTTGAAGAAGTGAATTCCTAATCTCGCGTACTACTTCTTGTAGCTCAAACCTCATGTTGTATATGAATTGGTACACATTAAATATCAATATAAAATATTTGTAAGATATGCAATAATTGAAAACGAAATACTTACGGTCGATTATCGATATACACTATTCGAATGAGTCTTCTTGTGCCAGACTGAGAAGACCCTGCATCATGTGTTAGCTCCTGACTTGTGTGATCAACTGGTGTGGGTGGGTCGTATACAAGCGAAACATCATCCGTAAAAAAATACGTTAAAAATTCTCAACATTTCAACTAATCAAGCATCCAATTAGTTAAATGATAAACCTATCACAGAAGCCCGTGAAGATGAAGGTTGGGCCTGCATACTACTGGATGAACGACCACTGTAACTTCCACGAACCATATTCTAACAAATAATAAATGTCATACAATACATTCAAATAATTCGCATCAAGTATTACAATACATTCAAATCATTCGCATCAAGTATTGCAATACATTCAAATGATTTGCAACAACTATTACAATACATTCAAATAATTCAAATCATTCACATCAAGTACAATACAACTCATTCATTCGCATCAAGTATTAAATACATTCAAGTCATTCACATCAAGTATTACAATACATTCAAGTCATTCACATCAAGTATTACAATATATTCAAGTCATTCACATCAAGTATTGCAATACATTCAAATCATTCGCATCAAGTATTACAATACATTCAAATAATTCAAATCATTCACATCAAGTATTGCAATGCATTCAAATCAAGTATTACAATACATTCAAATAATTCACATCAAGTATTGCAATCCAACCCTTAGTTCATATGGCAAATGTATAATCAAATGTTCCATAACATCGAAAAATGATGGCGGAAAAATCTTTTCTAGCAGATAAACAGTGGTGATGACAGAGTCCTCGAGATTATTTACATCAGATACTACGACTTCCGATGCGCACAATGTTCTAAAAAATCCACTCAACTCAAACAATACCCCCCATATAGGTTTGTCTAAGATATCATGGAATGTTAGGGGTATCAATCGTTGCATAATGACATGACAATCATGGTTGTTCAACCCAAATAACTGTCCATCGTTAATCTTCACAACCCGAGCAAAGTTAGAGACATATTCATATGAAAATCTCAATTGTCTCAACCATTGACATACATGCTTTATTTGATCAGGTTCAAGCATGTACTTTGCCTTAGGTTTCAGTACTTTGCCATTATACTCTTTGAGTTCCAATTTTGGTCTTTTACATATTAATTTTAAATCCATACGGACCTTCGAATTATCCTTCGTTTTCCCTTTAACATTCATTATTGTATTGAACACATTATCAAACACATTTTCTCCACATGCATCACATCCAAATTATATCGTATCAATAGGGTCGGCCAATATGGTAGTTCCCAAAAAATAGATTTCTTTGTCCAATTGTGATCCCAAATCCACGGAAGGGTGTTGGACTGTGGGCATCTGTTAATACATCTGGAAAGTATCGCAATCTTTTTAAAATATCTATGCCAGACAATCTTGTGGATGAACCTTCTATTTCAGTTGTGCCTGCTCTAAACGCATTCCTTTGTCGTCAGAACAGATGGTCGCTGGGTAGAAATTGACGATGACACTCAAACCAGCAAGGTTTTCCTTCCATACGTCAATCTAAAAGCTTTAGAATCCTCCATGCAGTACGGATATGCCAACCTCCCATGTGTGCTCCAACCAGATAACATATCATATGCAGGAAAGTCACTGATTGTCCATAGAACAACAGCCTTCATATTGAAATTTTGTTTTTTGTGGGCATCATACATGGTAACACCGTCATCCCACAATACTTTTAGTTCATCAATCAATGACCTTAAATATACATCAAGATTTTGGCCAGGTGAGGTCGGACCAGGGATCAAATGAGACAAGAAAAGATTTGGACGTTTCATACACAAGCTTGGTGGAAGGTTGTATGGAGTTACAAATACTGGCCAACATGAGTATGAAGTTGATCTACCCCCAAATGGATTAAATCCATCTGTACATAGACCGAGTCTAACATTTCGCACTTCCATTGCGAAGTTATGATGAGTACGATCAAAGTGCTTCCAAGCTTCAGCATCAACAGGATACGTGATCTTGTTTTCATCGTGTCGAACTTTATTTGCATGCCATCTCATGTGTTTAGCTGTCCTTGAAGACATATACAATCGTTGCAATCTAGGAGTGATAGGAAAGTAACAGAGCGACTTGTATGAAACTTCCTTTAATCTCGTGCCACCATTGCATCTTGTCTTTGACTTGAACCGAGGATGCCCACATGACGGGCATGATATGTTGTTTTCCTGATCCTTGAAATACAACATGCAGTGATTTAGACAAGCATCAATCTTGAAATAACAAATGCCCGGGTACCTTTAAACCAGTCAGAAAAAAGTTAATATTTAAATTTACTCGTGTATTAGCTTTATAACCTTAAGGGGCCCATGTGGAACCCTCATGTACCAGGCTTGGCAATTCATGTGCGGGCATTAAACCAAAACCTCTATTTACATATAAGGGCATAACCCATGTTCACAAGTCACCACTATGGTTCACCGAATTACAGTTTCAATTATAAACTTATTTTTTTGGTATGAATTATAGTTAGCTTAACTCAACAACTACTAAGCATTAATGAAATTATAAAGTTTAAGAAAGCGATAATTGCAATGTCACAACTCTACTATCGCTAAGTCATCAATACTATATTACAATTCTCACATGCACTATTTAGACAAAAAATGTTGGAGGCATCATGGATTTATCATCAAAGAACAGTTTCAGAGATTATCTAAGGTAAAGCATTCTGACTACAAGACTTGTGTCATTGAACATGAGAAAAGTATCTAATGTAACCATGCAGTCCCTGATTCTTTTCATGGAACTCAACATAAAAAACAATCAATGTAAATAATAGAATCTTGTTTTCTATCTTATAACTTAAAATTGCCATTTAACTTGCTGATTCATATGTAAAAAGAAGTACATTTCTCATATCAATTCGGAACAAGGCTAACGCAAAAATTTCATTCAGAACACCCGAATCAAAAGCATAACTTTTACCAGGACCCAACTAACCATTTTTATTGGATAATATTCTTGTTTTCTTAACTGTCACAAAACAAAGAATTTCTTTTAACTAAAGTATCTTATGTATACTGTAATTGTAACCACTACACCTATTGGTGCATAAAATTTAGCATAAACATGCATATATGTGCAGGCGTTTTAACACATAGGTGAGTGCAAAATATTCACATGTGTGTAGACTCTTTTCTAATAACCAGAAATGCCATGTTTGATCAATACCCACGTATGTGTGCAAAAATTATTACACGCACACACATATGTGGGTATGCAGTATTGTAAAACACAGTTATGTGTGCATAAACATCGACCCCCACAGAGAAACAACTGCATACACTTAATCTGAATCTCCAATTTACCATGCTCATATATGTTACTGTGTATGACAAAGTTTGGTATGTAGTTGAAATCATTTTTTTTAGATGTACCTTGGAAATACAACATACATTCTGTTGTACAGAGCCCTAGAGACATGTTTTGGTCGTGCAGATGCGCAAATGCCATTCAAAAGTGAGCGAAAAAAATATTCAGCAAATACTGACTCATTCCCATGGACATTACAATGCAGAACACAGTTACATTAAATGAAAAATGCAAACACCTTATGATGTAGATTAGAATGCATAAATGCAGACTCACTATTGCCTAAAAAGAACGCAGACTAATTCAGATCTAGATCAAAATGGAAAAAAATTAGATATAAGGATGCAGACTTTTTAGGCATAGATTGTGATACAAAAACGCAGATGCAGCCTTCTGATAAGGGAAGAAAAAAAATCACACGTAACTCAGGTATCTTAATGCAGACATTTCAGGCCTAGGTTGTAATACCAAAGACAATTTTTTTTTATACCACCAAATGAAACTTCCAAAAATAGATTACACATATAAGTAATTGAAATAACTCTAATTTAAAACACAAAGATCAAATGTTCTCCAACAACCTATGCATATTCAGGAAATTTTTGAACTCAGAATCATCTAGTAGGCGTTAAAATAAATAAAAAAAAGAAACATAGAACATATGTTCGAGGTCTGACTTCACGCGTATATCGTTCATAATACCTTTCATTTTTACATTTCATAGAGGCCACCAACCCAAAATATGATAAATAGATGATTGCATATGGATTTTCTAAAATCCGAACATGCAAACTCCATTATTCAGTGTATAGCTCACACGCATAACCGAAATTCTGCGTTTGCACAATTTTAAACCCACGCAGATGGGCTGTGTTGCAATAGCTTACATACTTGAAATAGGTACACTACAAAATCGTAGCAAATCCTACCTCTTTTCGTTGTGATGGATTGAGCACTCCCCTTTTTCTGCGGTGCCGTCGAGAAACCTTCTCTTTCTTGGCGGTGCAACAGAGAGAGAGAGAGAGAGAGAGAGAGAGAGAGAGAGAGATCTTAAAGTTGGCCGTAAGAGAGGAGTGAGGAAGAAAAACAGGGAAGAGGTGAGGGATCGTGGGAGAGAGGTGGGTCGGTTTTTCCCCTTCTTTTTGTCCCAGCTGCGTGAATAGGGGGTTACACACAACCCCTGTTTTTTTTTAACTAGACCAAGCCATAACTTGTGATATGGATCTACGATTCAAAACCGTTCATGGATCCATATTAGCTATCCGGATTCGAATCTTGAATTACTATGATTTGAAACTTCCGGCATGGATCCAAATAAATTATTATGGATCCAATATAAAAATTTAATTGGACCCTAATGATTTTGATGTAAAATCCACATTAAAACATTAAACTTTTTTATGTCCAAGATCTGAATAAGTTAATATGGATCCAGAGTTTCGGGTACCAATTTTGGGATCCAAACATCTGATAGACTATTACGGACCCAAATAAAATGCTATGGACTCTATATAAGATTTTTTCCATTCAAGATCCAATTTTAAAAAAAAATTGTTGATCCACAAAATATGCTTTGGATCAATATCAAATCTAACCATGATATCGAGGATCCGATATTAAGGATCTAAACCATTAATTGAAATCTATTATTAAATATCCAATTAAGATGTTTGATATCCAATATCAAAGATTCGAATAGGATATTAGGGATCCGATATCGAAGATCCGAACAGAATATCTAGGATCCAAATAAAAATAAAATAAAAGCAATATGAATATCCTCGTACCAAATTTTGACCACCAAATTCAAGTCTATTTAGCCGATAAAATTACAAGTGTTACAGGACCACTAAAAGCTATGGGCAAAAATCCAATGAATTCAGCATGGGGTGAACAAGTAACCCAAAATAATGAACGGGCAAATGGGTATGTTTCCCTCTGTGTAGGGATGGCAGTGGGGCGGGGCGGGGCGGGGCGGGGCGGGGGACGAGGTTTCCACCCCCGCCCCGCCTCAAAATTTTATCCTCCACCCCCGCCCCGCCTCCGCGGCGGGGATGGATTTTATCCTCCACCCCCGCCTTCATCCCCGTTTTATGTCCTCCACCCCCGCCCCGTCCCCGTCCCCGTTTCCGCCTTCATCCCTGTTTCATGTCCTCCACCACGATCGACGCAGTCTGCGCCCGGTATGCCTCCTCGAAGGCGGAGTTGAACCGCCTGAAAGCCCGCCTCGTGCTTTCGGCATCGATCACCACCGGCATCTCCGCCATGACCTCGCTCCACGCCATGCGCTCGTAGTTAGCGATGTACTGCCGAAGCTTCTTGGTGTGCATTCGCACCCAAGCGTCGCCGAGGACGAGTCGGAGATCGGAGCTCTGCACCTTAACGATGATGTACTGAAGATTGTTCGTAAGGAAGAGGTAGGAGAGGGGTACGTCTCGGTAGAGCTCCGCCCTCCCGTCGAGCTTGCAGAGGAGGCTGAGTATGAGGGTGGAGGCCCCCCCCTGTGACGACCAACGGTGGTCGGCGACGGCCCGGCTACAATGATAATGCAATTGGGGAAGGGGAAGAGGCGACGGCCCGACTCGGCGGCTCCAGGGTTAGGAAATTAGGGAAGGGAGTTAGGGTTAGTAAACAGTAAAAATATAAAGGGTTGGGGGCGGGGATGGGGCGGGGCCGGGCCGAGGATGGGGCGGGGCGGGGCCGGGACGGGGATGGGCCGGGGCCGGGGCGGGGCGGGGGAACGTGCCAGTCCATCCCCGCCTCCACCCCCGGACGGGGATGGATTTTAACCTTCATCCCCATCTCCATCCCCGTTTCATACCCTTCATCCCCGGTCCAAACGGGGCGAGGCGGGGCGGGGCCCCGCTTTCCCCCGGTCCATTGCCATCCCTAGGCTCTGTGAAGGATTGGGACAACGATTATGAAAGCAAGAGAGTGTAGATTGAAAGGAGGTAAAGAGCGTACAAGTTGGTGGAGGGGCCTCTGTTGCAGAAGATGCAGACGACAACGGAGGCGAGGGCGCCAGCCATCACGAACTGCCCACCTGATCCAATAAAGAAGAAGAAGAAGAGGAGATGGGGAACGTCTCTCTCTCTCAATCACAATAATCTCGGCGAGGAAAATCTCGCGATAAAATAAGAAATTCTTTTTTTCTCAAAAAAATCTCAAAAATAATGCAGCATAAATACTAAGAAACTTAAATAAAATATGTAAAGTTACAGATGTCAACGAGTCCGGTTTGTATCGGGTACCCGACCCGAACCTAAATTCCCGGGTATGAATATGGAAAGTGCTGAGCCGGACCTGACCCAACATTTTTTCGGGTACCCGACTCGCCCTACTTGAGTATTTTATATATATATATATATATATATATATATATATATATATATATATATATATTTAATAAAAAACAATTAAAATATGGGTTCGAGTTTGGGATTCCATTTTTATGACACGACAAAACCTGAACCGGTCAATTTACATTTATTATTTGAGCAGGTTCGGTTGTACCGTGATGGGTAGGGTATCCGACCCATTGACAGCCCTAAGTAAAACCAATGTTGTCTTGAATGGGCCCTACAAGTCATTGCATGCTGTATTCAATGAATGACATCCATGGATGAGAAATGAAAATGAACCATACAGATTATTTTCAAAAAAGGAACTTTTGCGAGAGTTTTTGGTTGGCACTCATCCTGATGATGAACGGCTTCTGACCGCCGTTCTTTAGACAGTTTTTTGTTCAAGGTACATTGGACCTTTTCTTTTTGAATTTATAACCTGAAGAAACCACACCCTGCACTAAGACCTGATCGCGCTGGCTCAGCCTGTCATACCTTTTTTTTTGTTAAATCAGTTCAATGTAAAGCATGTTTTTAGTAAATAAGTGATGACATTACATCTGCAGGTTGATATTAATTAAGCTAAAAAGCGTATGCAATGGAGTACATATAGAAAACCATTATGATGACTAAACTAGAACTTAGGGGTGGCAAAACCTGACACGACCCGCCAACCCGCCTCTTAGGCGGGTTCGGGTTTGGAAAAAACCAACCCGTTTAATAAACGGGTCGACCCGCCTAACCCGTTTATTAAACGGGTCGGGTTCGTGTTAGGGGTATGCCAACCCGCCAACCCGGCTGACCCGTTTAATAAACGGGTTAGGCGGGTGGGTCAACCCACCAACCCGTCTGCCAACCCGCCAACCCGACCCGCCAACTTGACCCGCGAACCTGAGAACCCGTTTACCCGACCCAACCCATTTATTAAATGGGTTGGCAGGTCGTGTCGGGTTACCCGTTTATTAAACGGGCTGGGTTCGTGTTTGCCACAGCCGACCCGTTTAATAAACGGGTCGGGTTCGGGTTGAGGTATGTTGACCCGCCAACCCGTTGGGTCGACCCGCCAACCCGACACGATTGCCACCCCTACTAGAACTAGCAGCTTATATTTCGACGGGGGATCAGGTGAAATCACATTGCACATTTTGAGTGTGCCGCTGCACCTGACTGCCCTCCATATTTTTAGTGGACTGGAATCACAATTGGAGACATATTTCTTTAAAAACTAGTAACAGTAATGAATTGTTTCTGTTTAAGTTTATTTTGACAAGTTGAATTAGGCTTCATATTCTTGAACAAGAGTAGATCAGTTCATATTGTATACACCAGATCATCGCATATATTCAATTCTCACCACACATCTCAAAGAGTGACTTCAATCGATCGAGATGACCGGGATTCAGTTGATCCTTGTCGCCGTTCCCAAACAGAGCCCAAAAGGAAGCTAGACATCCTCTCATTTGGATTAACTCTGCCATTCCCAGAAATTGATAGCTTCCATTTTTCCAAATCTATAAGCTCTCCTACTTCAAGCTTCCATTTGCATGACCTAATGGTCCACTGACCTCTTGAAAGTGAAAAAAAAAAAGAATCATTGATCGGATTGAGTACCACTCAGCTCAGTTCGGCTCATCATCATGAACTTGTTCGTGATCGATTCATATAGCTAGTGAACCACAATGAGCAGCTTGTTGAGCTTCAACGAGTTGAGCCCGAACACAGACTGTTAAGCTCGGCTTGGCTCAGGAGAACTCGTATAGATAATATATATTTTAAGTGCAATATAACAAAAGAAGAAGGCATAAAATATATCCAGGTATTTATACAAGGTGGGAGATATGATTCAAGTAGAAGTGGAAAAATGACTCTCTTTCAAATGGGCATGGGGCCCAGTGGGGCTGCGCAACTTTAAAAGCTATGACAGAAAGATCAAGGGTTGGATTTCAATAAGCCGGCATATTCGACTTGAGAGGATGAAGAGGAGCACAAGGGTACAATGGAAAACGGGTAATCCCTCACTGTGTTCGCCAATGACTTACAGGCGCGCCAAGTTTTTGAAATGAAAATTGGGGCGTCCCATTTGTCAATACCATTGGCCCTATTTGCCTTCATTCCTAGATGTCGAAAATTCTGCACTCAAGGAACAGTGGGAAACTGAGTATTGTAATAGACTCCTTGGCATTATCCGAAATAAGCAGCATAGTGGACCAGACTTGGTCAATCTAGTAGTGCTAGTAGTAGCAAAATTCACCTATATATAATACTCTTAAGGTCTATGTTTTTGAATCAACACCCACTGATTGCTCTCGTATGTATGCACATCTAGACCATCGACGATCTTTGAAAATCAACGATCACAAACCATCAACATGATTGACCCACTTTTGGCTTTTTCATACTGCAAATGAGGTGATGGTAGGTGCACTCCCGCTGCATTCTTTCTCAATCGATATGCAAAGCGAGGCCTACAAATTGGTTGTTTGGGGAATGAAGGTTGTCGTAATAGCATCATCCCACAAAACACAAGAGATGGGTTACTTCCTTGTTCTCCTTGTTGCCTTCCTCCTCCCCACTGCCTCTCTTGCCGACGACCCTCTCGGAAAGATGTGTTTTGATACCGGGGGCAATCAGTCGACAAGCATCCGCAATGTCGAAGGGATGCTTCTTTCGACAATAGCTAAAGGTGGCGGTTATGCTACCGCCATCTCCGGCCAGGGATCATCGGCCGTCTATGGCCTGTTGCAGTGCAGAGGGGATGTGAGCCTCAAAGAATGCATCTCCTGCTCACAGGATGCAGCCACCCAGCTCCGAACTCAGTGTACAGACCAAGCCGATGCCAAGATCTGGTACGACTTCTGCTTCCTGCACTACGACACGCAGAACTTCTTAGGGAAATCGGACTCTGGGTCTGGTATCCTTTACTGGAATGTCGTGACGGTCTCAGACACAGCCATGTTTGAGAGGAAGCTCAAGAGTGTCATGAACAGCGCAAGGGATCAGGCTCTCAAGCCTCTTAGCCGCGGGTTTGGGCGCAATCAGGTGAAGATGTCTCCTTTCAATGAGCTCTATGGTCTTGTCCAGTGCACCCAAGATTTAGCCCCAGCTGAGTGTGCTAAGTGTCTGGCTGATGCATATACCAACTTCCAGAATGCGGGGTCTTCATGCAAGGATCAGCAAGGCTGTCGGGTGCTTTATGGTAGCTGCTACGTCCGTTATGAGATCTATCCTTTCTACTTCCCTCTTTACTCCTCCTCTAAGCCCACCCCGGTTTCTCATGCCTACTTACATCCGAAAAAGAACCATTAACTGAAACTATGACGAAAGTAATGTAGCATGCATGTACGTTGCATAGCTGATAATATAAGAAATAAAGGAATAAGTGGGCCGGATTAATTATTGGTCCTAGATGATGTCTCAAGAAATAGAGCGGTGGAGGAACGTACTCGTTGATGTATCTTTTTGAATTAGTTCTTCTGAATGTGATACTCAGAAAGGTTTATGACGTGAATGCTTTGAGAACGGAACTGTTTAGCCATGAAGAGCGTATATATATATATATAGAGAGAGAGAGAGAGAGAGAGAGGAGAGAGAGAGACTCCTACATGGTTTATGTTCAAAACTAAAACACTTATAATTTTTTTTTTTAGTTGCACATGTTTTTTTTTGCTTAATCTTAACTGCAGATTGCTTATTCACTGAAAGTCATACCAGGTAGCATGACTGCCCTAGAAACTGTTTTCCCCTTAGCTCGCCCAAGAGCGCCTCTGCACCAGTGAAGCAGTTAGATCACAGGGGGAATAGAGAGCGGGGAGAACAGAGAGGGAGGGAGTCAAGAGGAAAGGGATTTGTGAGGGGAGAGAGGGCTGGACCTAAGAGGAAAATCCTTGGCTACGTGGCAAAATCCTAGGATGTTTATGGACGGTCAAGATAAACAGACGATAGTTGTCATCATTTGCCAAATGACCTGATCCGACTCCATACCTTGTTCATGAGTCTGATGTCCGGCCATGCACTTTAGATGGACAATCCTTTCCAAAACCCATTTGTTAAACAGGTGTGCTAACCCTTTTTCCTATCCATTACTCAACTATCCCAAGGCTGGATCGGGGGAAAAATCAGACTTTCCAAAACCCATTTGTTAGACAGCAGAAGCATCACCATTGGGTGGAAGGAAGGACTAGGACAAATGGCTTCTCATTCCACGACCCTTCTCCTGCGGGCGGTTAGGGTGGAATCAGACATGTTATTTTTCCCTATTCAGACTCTTATACCAAGATCCAATTGTGCATTTAAATCGGATTTAGATTTGCTAAATTTGATCGATTTTCTGATTTGGATTGGATTTAGGCAAGCATTTTATGCTGGATCTAATTTGGCGTTGGATCCAAATCTAATCCGAATCCATTCTTTACATGTAGAGAGTTTTTTTTTTAATGAATCCAATGTTACCACATACATTTGAGACCCAGTTTCAAATCTATTTCATTACAGCTGATTTGGATCTTGAATTCGGATATGTTGTTTGTGTTTTTTTATTTGGATTTGGTTGGGCATGATCTAGACTGAATTCGATCCATTTGCACCTCTACTTAAGATCATCACAGATTCACAAGGTTGTTTTTTTTTTTTTTAAATAATGAAGCTAAGCCGCTATCATGGTTGGGACTTCTGTTTGGGATGAATGTAGAGCTGGGAAACAAGCCGAGCTCCAGCAACGTAGCTCCGGGTAATCACAAACTGCGGTCAGAAACACTGTCATCCCATCGTCATACCCCATCTGAGATCTCTGATGCAACTAGTTTTGATCAAATCTAACCCCATAAAATGGATTGATCATGGTCAATTTGATAGCAAAACAACCTTTCATAGCATTTTTTGACAATAAAATAAGAGTTTTTAAATCAATAAATTTTGGCAAGTTTATAGCCATTTGATTTATGAATCATTAGAAAGTTGTACCCATAGGTCAGATTCGGCCATTCAAATGCTGATATTTACTCCCCCTAAAAAAACGTCGATATTTACTAATGAACCATCTAGATCACATCTATGGGCTCAAACATAATAAAAACAACTTGCATCAATGAAATCCTAAGATAGGGTATGATGATAGGGATGACTAGGGGTACACACGAGCTGAGTCTAGACAATGCCATTCGATCTTGGCTCCGAGCTCAAGCCAAGATTGAACAACATTGTCCAGATTCGGGTTCAGGTAAGGTCGGGTACCCCGTACAAACCCGACCAATTGACAGCCCTAGTCCCACACTAGAGCATACCCTCAGATCTGAGATCCAATGCAATCAAACACAAGAGGAACTGGAACCCATGATGTGGTTGAATACACTTGTAACCCTGTGTGTGTGTGAGAGAGAGAGAGATCAAAGTGCACTCTATTATGATACAATTTACATTATTAACTAGCATGAAGATTTTGCTTGAGACATGCAGGTGACGGATTTGAAAAGCCAACTGAATCAGTTCATAAGCCTAAAAAATAATATGACCAAGCAATTGGGATTCCTTGAGGCCCAAACATGGTTCCAAAACTCAGTGTACTATATAAGCATTGGTAACAATGACTTTCTTGCAGGGTACCCATCTGACAATGAGACCCAACATCTACTTTTTTTTTTTTGATTTATAACCTGAAGAAAACTGGGTGACCTGGTCACCCTGGCTCAGCCTGTCATACCTACTGTGTCACCGTGCCGGCAACATAAAACCCTTAGGTTAAGACTCCTGCCTCAAGGCCTATGCTAAGCGTTGGTTTGTGCAGAAGGGCGACCCTATGAAAATTGAATCTTGACTGTCCGTCTAGCATCAAGGTCCCACCTCACTAAGCCCACCCCCCTTGGGGCAGATCCTAATCCCCTTGCATTGTCAGTTGATCTTCAAGGAAAAAGGATAGCAAATAATTTCAAGACTTGTGATGCATTGAACTGCCCTACTTCAATGAGGCCCTAAAATTTCCTCAAAACTATGTCACAGGACGCACCATTTTGGTAGCATGTACCTGATGACACGACTGGACATGTGCAGACACTGGACACAAGACACTAACATTAATACGTAGGGCCATTGTTTTAATATTATTTTAATTTTTCAATGTTTTTAATAGTACTAGATATTTAACAGTCAGCTCATAATTTCATATAGCCGAGCTTAGACAAATCATGTTTATATTAATAGTTTCATGACAAATAAATAAATAAAGACATATTGATGTATATGTTTTTCCCTAAAAAACAAATATGTATATGTTTATAACACATTATAACTTATTTTAAAAATATACAACTAAATAACTAAAGAAAATAAATACCCTTTTATATGACTTTATTTAGATTAATTTTTTTTAATGATAAATAAGATGAATAAACACATGAAAAATGTATGCATTTCAAACACATTTTGTTGAGAACATTATGCATCCCAACCCCATGCATAAGTTTGATATTTGTATGGCCAATGAGAAAGGAGAGAGGAGAGATTTAAGGTTATATTTTAAGAGAGAGAGAGAGAGAGAGAGAGAGAGAGAGTTATATATGGTAACTAGAGTTTTTGAAAAATTACAAGATGTCATGTAAGAAAGACACTTTTTTTTAACTCTATAAAAAAGTGAAAACAAAATTTTAATGACATGATCATAAAACATGGCAAGGATGTCAATTTAGAAAAAGTAATGGAGCATCTAAATTTTGACACCACTATCCTTAAGCTTTTATAATATTTATTATTATGAATTCAATAAAAAATATATTTTTTATATTTTAATATCAAAACATAGTTTTTCAATAATTAAAAAATAACAGAAGATCACATTCACTTTCTCCTATTTTCCAAAAAAAAAATTGAATTTGTGTGTCAAACCCACATCATGCATCCTCGTGTATGCATATTTTTGTGACAGATCAAAATATGATTGATTAGAGATACTCCTTGAAATAAAGATGATGGAGTCAAATTTGACACAAATCTTAATTTTTGGGGCATTTGATTGCCTTGGATCTCAAACACACTTATCTCTAGCACAAACCCACATAGCTATCGGTGTATTTGGGGCATTTTGAGGATCTCATATTCAAGGATCTAAGGATCAAATCCGTCAAAATGCCTTTAAAAACTCTTTGCAAAGGATGGTCATTGAGAAATTTCAAACATGCAATTAATCTAATTTTAAATTTGTTTTTGGTATTTGCACAGAGTTTTACACACCCAAGATCAAGATCAGAGGCCTAGCTGCATGGCTCTGCCTACCGTACTTATGGTCATTGTCCTAGCAATGTCAAACTTCGTGGGCTTACCCCTTGCCCTGAGAGAGTTGCCACACTTTAGCTTGCACAAGAGGTGATGCTTATGAGATTTGAACCTAGATCGCCTGCCTAGCAGCCTAGGCCCCATCCTACTATGCCAAACCCCTTTGAGGCATCTCCAATTATTATAAACATTATTTTTGTTTCGGATCACCATGTTTTTCACCTTTTTATTTTTTATGTATATACCTCTTTGGCACTCTCGAATGCCCCAAAAGGCCTTACGACTTAAGCACCCCATGTATTTAGACCCTCTCTCCTCCTCTTGATGTATTATGCTTTCAAGTATCTATAAAAAGGCTTTTTGCATCCTTGCCTCTTTGCTCTTTTTGTCATTGTACATGCGTGTAAAACCCACATAAAAAAAAAAAAGATCATACCCGGGTCAGGTCCAGACCCGACCCAGGCTCATACTCGTTAGGGTTTTAAAACCCGATGCAAGGGCGAGGGTTTTTAGGAAAAACCCTCTCCCCTGTGCGTCGCACCCCACCTGTGTTGCTCTCCCCTCTTCAACCAGATAAGGGAAACCCTTGAGGGTTTCCCCATTTATCGCCTCCCCCGTGCCTTTAAGAGCACGTAAGGGGAGGGGGACGCCACACCTCCCTGCATTCATCCTCCCCTCTCTCTCGAGTCTCCTCTCTGCTGCTCTCGTTTCATGCGCACGATAGCACCGTCGATGCCGACCGTCGTCGTCGATCCTCTCCCAGGTACGCCCCTCTCCTCTTCTTCTTCCTCTGTTGCCAGAAGGCCGACAGGAGGTCGTCGACCCCCTACCGTGCCTCTCCCTTCTTCTCCCTCTCTTTGTCGTCTCGCCGGGAGGCCCATAGCCCTTATCGTGTCCTCCCTCTTTCCCCTCTCCCTGAGGGCTTGTCGGGAGGCCGACAGGCGACACACAACCCTTGTCGTGCCCTCCCACTCCCTCCGTTGTCTCGCTGGGAGGCCGACGATCCCGGCCACGCCCTTTCACTCCTTCTGTGTCTGTCAGAGGGTCGACGGCCCCCCCTGTCGTCCCCCTCTCTCTCTCTCTCTTGAGGTTTGCCAGAGAGTCGGCAGGGGGCCAGTGGCCCCTGCGGCACCTTCCCTCTCCTATGGGTTATCGAAGAGCCGAAAGGAGGTCGACAGTCCCCTTGTCGTGCCTTCCTCCCTCTCTCTGTGTGCGGGAAGGGTCTGGTAGGTGGCCCCTGCCACCCCTCCCTCTCTTGTTTGGGGCATGCCTGAGGGTTGACAGGTAATGGCGGTCCCTGCCGCCCTTGCCCCTCCTCTGTTGCCTGCCAGGGAGTCAGCAGGTGGCCGGTGGCTCTTGTCACCACTGGTCTCTCTCTCTCTCTCTCTCTCTCTCTCTCTGTTGGTCATCATAGGTCTGACAGGGGGGCTGGCGGCCTCTGTTGCTCCCTCCCCTTTCCCTCGCTTCGATGTTTTCGACAGGTAGGGGCTCGCCTCTACCGTCCTTTTATTTCCGGTAGGCAGGGGCAAGACCCTGTTGCTTCTCTATTCCGACAGGTAGGGGCAATACCCCTGCTGCCCTTCTATTCCTGTAGGCAAGGGCAAGGCCCCTGCTGCCCTCCTGTTTCAACAAGCAGGACTAACACTCTTTGTCTGACTCCCCTTTTAGTGGAACCAAATTGGTTTTCGCTTGTATTGTTTGGTAAAGCGATTAGAGCATGTAACCACGTCCAAAACCCTATGGTGTCGAATGCCGGATTGGGATCGACCCCAACTCAACCAACACTTGCGATGTGTCGATAATCATGTTTTGTTTATTTGCAGTTAGTACGATGAATCACGCTCTGGCTCCGCGGCCCGAGCCCCGTATCATCTATACTCGTAGGCGCACGCAGCTACACAACATCCCGAGGTAGGGGAAAGTCACACGAGGATTTTGGATGAATGAAATAAAGTTTAAGAATTCTGAGATAGAATAATTTATTTTGCATACATGCTTATAGAATAATTTATTTTGCATACATGCTTACATGTAGAACAATATAACTTGTGATTACATGTTTTGTGTTCTCTCGTTCCTACTCTTCAAAAATTACATGCTTGATGTATACTGTATGGGTATACTCACACTACAAGAAAAATGTGGATTAGCGACGGACGCTATCCATCGTTGATCCATCGCTAATGTGTTTAGCGATGGATTAGCGATGAAAAGAGTCTGTCGCATAATCGTAGTCGCTAAACTACGACATAATTTATCTGTCGCTAATTAGCGATGGATCATCTCTGTCGCTAAATAAACATTGATTTAGTTTTGCGACAGAATTTATTTCGTCGCTAAAGCATTAGCGATGGAATAAATTATGTCGCAAAACATCAAAAATTCATCACTGAATATTAGCGATAGATAGTATCCGTCGCTAATCCATCGCAAAATTTAAAAAAAAAACAAAAAAAAAACTATGAGGCGTGCACCTCATATGCCTTGAGGCGCATGCCTTGAGGTGAGGCGCGCCTCAAGCTGAGGTGTACCTCTTTAACGGCAGGCGGTGGCTCAGCCGCTGCGTGGCCATCGTTGAAGATGCGGGCGACGTTGCTCCAAACGGTGCAGGATCGGGCAAGGTGGGGGCATCACATTGTATTTGTTGGGCCCAGCAACATGAGCGAGGTGGGGCATCACATTGTATTTTGTGCAATACCATTGCACCTGATCCCCACTATGCAGAAAAGGGAGAAACAATTTCAAAATGGCTTTTTAACATGTTGAATACAAGGATAAATAACCTAAAAAATCAACCAACTTTAATTATGGTAACACAAACATGAAATTCAAACAAGTGTAATTATTTCAGAAATAACCAAATAGCACAAACAGAATTGAATCTCGATGAATAAAAGAGTCATTTTCTTATTAGCTTTATGAATAACTATAGTGCATTTAGAACCAATCATGACTAGCAAGTGGCAAACAATCTTGCCACTAAACTTTCAGGTATTATCCACCTTGGTAAGTTCATTCATAGCACCTCCATACACAATCATAGTTCCCTAATGAATCGGGAAGTGAAAAGGAAAGATTCTTATAGATATTGCTGAAAAGATGGGACATATGTAGAACATGTAAAGAACCAAACAATCATCAGTAATTAGGACTGTTACCATGATTTCAAAAACCAGCAAGAAGTAGTCTCAAAAAATAAAATAACCAGTAATACATGAAGAAAGAGCAGAGGTTTATCTACCTCAGGGTTCTCCTGCAACTTCAGCGTCTGTTGATCGACATATTTGCTTTTATCAGGAACAACAATCTAGGGATCAATGGGGCAAGGCTCCTCCCCAGGCTAAATAATTGGAAAAAAGAAGATGCCAATCATTCATACAGATCTATTTCTTAGAATACAACAGAAACTTGAAAAGAAATAGGAAGCAAAATCAATACATGGGGAACATGGTCGCATGAACGAGGAACTATGGCTCCACCAAGCCCAGTACAGCAAGGGACAGTCCTCACATTCTTGCAGTTCTTACATAACAATGTCATATATGTCGCCTTTGTTCTCGATGCAACAATTGAGATTTCAGAAATCTTAACAAGCTTCGAGATGTAGTCAGCCTATACAATACCAAGATCAAAATCAACCAACCAATAAAAGAATGACCCAAAAAAAGTGTAAGGCAATAAATGAATTTTTGTACAAACCCCAAGCGACAACATCGACAAAGGATCCTCCTTATAAGATAGCAGAATCTGCACATCCCCTATGTTGGGTTCTTCTATTTCCCCAGCTACCTTGGACCACAAACTCGCGCAAACCTCGGCAGTAGTCGTTTCAAACTGAAACCATCTAATCAACATCAACAAACAAACTAGCAAACAGAATGGGAGGCAAAAGGGAAAAATGGGTATCTTGAAGGAAATGAGCACCAAGGGTAAATAATCAGCAGGCTGCTTTCGAATCTTCGAAGTGAGATCAGCATCGAACGAGTCGAGATCTTCCATTTCGACAAGGAGGAATTTGGGATTTTGAATGAGACTCTCTCTAGGAAAACTCCAGGTATCCTATCAGTCGATTGAGTGAAAAAATATAGTAAAAATTAGGGGGAAAAGAAGATGGGTAGGAGAGGAAACGATCGGAGATCTTGATGCTGGTGAAGCTTCGGATGAACTCCTTGAACTTCATGAGAACAGCGTGCCTGGACTGGGAGCCATGGCGTTCCTGCCCTTCAGAGGGGAATTGGGTGTGGTCGTTGTAGAAGATGACACCCACGTCCCACCCAAACATGTTGATGCTGATCCTGCTCTTCTCTGCGCACAACCAACAATCACCACCCACAAAGCACAGAAGAAGAAGAAGAAGAAAAAATGGTAGGGTCCCTCTTCTTGTGTTTTTTTCCCTTTTGGTTATATATTTTCTGCTAGGTTATATTGTTAAGCCGATCGAAGTGGTCCACCACCACCATCGACATCCCAAGCCACTCTGTAACGAGAGAGAGAGGGAGAATTTCACGCCTTAGATTTGTAGGTTTAAATAAAAAATAGCGACGGAATTTTTCTCGCAAAATCCGTCGCTAATTAGCGACCGTTTGTTTGCTAAGAATCAAGCTTTTAAATAAATGTGCTTTTGTGATATAAAATTGTGATCTTTTGAGTTATGAAATTGTGACATGTTGAGTTTTTAACCCTTTAAAAACCTAATTACTTGCCATAATCACGTAATTCAAAACTAGTTTTCTACTAAACAAACCAAGTAGATCACATCCATAACAATTTTTTTTTAAAGGCAAGCTGGGTTAGGCAGACTCATACCAGTTATACAACTATACCATTGGGTTTTGAACCTGCAAAGTCCCAACACAAGGTGACATGCACTATCTGCTCTTACTAGACAAGTGAAGCACCGTTGGTATAGCATCCATAACATTTGATTTACAAAGAAATCAGTATTTTTTGAAGTAAAAAGTGATTTCTACTCATTGCCTTCAGAGAGTCGCACACTTAGGCTTGTGTAAGAGGTGACGCCAATGGGATTTAAACATAGACCACCAGGCTAAAGGCCCAAGTCCTATCCCACTGTGCCAAACCCCCTTTGGGGCCACCTATTGCTTTTGTTACAAGTTTAAACAAGTTTTTTTATGAGCACTGAAAAGAGCATGAATCAAACCTCTATCTCATCTCGTTTTCAAGCCCTAATTGGTTGGATTAGAAAAAAGAGGGGTTTGGCATGATGGGTTTTATAATATTCTTCCTGAAAATTTCAAATTTGTAGAAAAATAGCGTCCCGTGTCGTTTCGTGTCCCTGTGACATCTCCCGAGGAAGGGTTTAATTCAAGCAGCCGCGCTGTGAGAGAGAGAGAGAAAGAGAGAGAAGGCGAAGGCAATGGCGCCCTCCTCCCCTGCTTTGTTTCGTATCACTCGTTTCATCTTCAGGCTCTCTGGTAAATCTCTCTCTCTCTCTCTCTCTCTCTCTCTCTCTCTCTCTCTCTCTCTCTCTCAACCCCGAGTCCTTGATTTGCAGAGCTCTCGATCGCCCCCGCTTCTCATTTGCGGAATCTCTGCACGGCTCCTTCTTCCCACGACGTCGTCTACTCGCCGGAGACCGATTCTGAGATCCCTGAAACCACCATCGACAACCAATCTCCGTCCCCTTCTCCGCCCGCCGCCGGGGAGGACCCCCGGCGGCCATTCCCTTACCATCTCGAGAACGGGATGGACGTGGGAATCTACAAGGTATTCGCTCCCTCCAAAAACCCTAGTTTTCCTTTCTTCTATGAATTTTCGTGGGGTTTATCGTGGTAGGAATCGCAGGCGATCCTGGTGGGGCAGGTCGGGCAATCTCCGATACAGAAGAAGCTGAAGAGCGGGCGAACCGTGACGCTCTTCTCGATAGGGACCGGCGGAATCCGCAACAACCGGCGGCCGTTCGACGACGAAGACCCGAAGGACTACGCCGGGAGGTGCGCTGTCCAGTGGCACCGGGCCTGCATCTACCCTGAACCCTTGGGCAGGGTTGCCATGGAGCACGTGAAACCAGGGTGAGCTCGATTGCTTGCTCGTTCTTCGTCGGAAATCCCGCGATTTGCAGAATTTTATGTGGGTTGTCGTCTTCTTTTCTTCTTGAAATTGGATATGTGAGGTTGTTTTCGATTGTTGTATAGGTCAATTTTGTACGTTGAAGGGAATTTGGAGACTAAAATCTTTAACGATCCGATATCAGGCCTTCCGAGACAAATACGCGAGATTGCTATTCGTAGGGACGGTATGCTCTTCAAATTTTCTCATCGTTTTGTTTAGTCTTTGTTTGTCTCATGGAATTAGAATGATTCTTGGAGCGATAATGTGGAGCATCTCAACTTGCGAGCTGCTTTCACACTAACTACTTTATGTTGAAAGCTATTAGATAGTCCTCATAAGATTAGGGAATTCTGGAAAAAAATGTTCTAGTAATCATCTTGGTGCCTACAAGCTTGGCTTGTTTAGTTCAAAAAAACGCTTATATCAGATGAATTGGTTGTTGGTGTTTGTTCCAATTTTCACTGTGAGTAAAAGCATTAGTGTAAGGTCTTCAAGTTTCTCAAAAGGGTGAATTGTTGCAGAATGATTAAGAACGTGCTCTGCCGAAGTGTTAAGCACAGTGGTTGACGTGACTCTGTTTATGCGATTATGCTCTCCTCCCAGTTGACTTATGAAGAATGCAATGCTTGTATCCTAAGTGGTTCTTTCATCAATAGGTTTGAGTCTCCACGCTTCAAGTGTTTGTTAAAGTCTTAAAGAACAGTAGTACAGAAACAAACAAGAGGGTTGTGCAGACAAGGGTGGCAATGTTGGAGAAAAGATTGGATCTGCACTCAAATCCATCCCTTATGCCAATCTCTTTTACATGTGAATAAGAATGGCATTCAGATAGTCCAATGCTCAAATTGCTTTGCAAAGTGGTCATTGAATTCTCCATGTTGGTTATCCTCTTTTCCCTATATAACCTTCCCTTCTGCATTCAACGCTGATCATAGGATTGTTAAACTTAGTGCATTAAGTTCTGGTTTCTTTGCCCAATAACAGCAACCTAATGTCAGTGTGCAATGACTGCTGTTAATTGTGTTGATTGATCTAAATAAGTGTTTCTTCATCTTTCATTGAACTTTTTAATCAGCGGTATGTAAAAACTTAGTCGAGCTTGAGCCTAGACTGATTGAGCTTAGCTCAATTTAGTTGGACCAGGCTCGAGCTTAACCTCTGTTTGAACAGCTCTATTCTGGCTTGGCTTGGCTTCAATGGAAACAAAATAATAGAAGTGTTTTTTTATGACAACACTAAAATTTAGATGGTAGGATTGGAATTCTCGACCTCTCGGGTGAGAATCTACTGCCCTAACAGTTGGGGCAAGTCCCTTGTTTTTTATGGTTTTCGACATTACATATTCACTTTATACAGTAATGTATTAATAAAAAATATAGAATCAAGCTTTGCTGAGCCCAAGCACAGGCTTGGGCTCAGCAATCATTTAAGGAAATGGTTCTAAAGCTAGACTCAGGCTTTGCTTTTTCATGTAACGCTTGTGCTTGTGCCTTTGCATTCAATATCATATTCATTGCATGTTTTCTGCATCAGCATGTGTAAGTTGAGACAGAAATAACCCAAAAAAAATTTAATAAATAAATTGTGTTGGAATCTAAAGTTTTTCATTTATCCTCTGCTGGTATGTTAAAATTCTTCCTTTACATTGTGTTTTGTGACTAATTAAACAGCTGCTTCACTGTCAAATAATGAAAAGCTTTTTAATTTTTATGTTTGTGTCATCTTTATGAATCATTACCAAATTGGATGATCTTGCTTTCCCAAAGATATTTGCATGACGTTGCTTAAGATTTTTGTTCTTGATTATGTTCAGAATCATTCCCAGATTATCATTTTATCTCTTGTTTATTCGTTTATGATAATTACCTGATTCATTGATGTGCATGCCTGACTTACTGATGTTGACTAGAGAAAGTGTCATTACTGATATTAGAATGGTTTATTTTCATGGCATTAATATTCAGTGTACTTATTTTGTTCCAAAGCCGAAAGTCATCCTTCATAAGCAGTTTGAACTGTAGCATATGTGCTTTTTGTGTTTCTTTCACATGGAAGGGTAAATTAAGATGCTATGTTTTAAGTAAAGTTGAATTGTTGGTAACATTTAGTCTGTATACTTTTGATTCTGAACCATCTTTAAGAGATTCAAGTTACAAAGTTAAGAAGCTACATCAGTTTAGTCTACTTGCTAAATGAACCAAACATCAAAGATGGCGGATGAAAAATTTGCCTCTGCTTTCTTAGTAACAGAACTGAAGCTTGTATTGCTGTCTGTTTTTCTTCCTCAACTGCAATGCTGTTAGCTGAAGTTGTGATGGGCCTATTGAATTTAAATATTTAAAGTTAAACCATCCTGTTCAAGGAATTTGATCATTGGTGGATGGTACTTTGACCACATGTATAGACAATGAAAAGTCCTGATAAGTTTGTAGTTCAAAGTTAATTACCAGTGTATTGAACATCACAACTTGACTTGGGGGACTCTACATTGACTGATTTTGTCATTGGTTATGTTACATCTGATTTTGGGTTATTGTTGCATTTAACCAACTCCCTTAAAATCTTGATTCGAGAAGTACCTGTGTCCTTGGTCTCAGTTTGACCCAGCACATTGTGTGCTTTGGTCAACTCAAACAACTCGAGCTTGCTGGGTAACCAGATCTTAGGTGGATTTTGTTAATCTTGGTCTTTAATGCTGCAAATTAACCTGGAAGCTGGACTTGATTTTGATGGTCCTTGAATGGATGTTACAGGTCGAGTGGTATTCTTGGGTAAAGAAGGCGACATTGGTGAGCCACCTTCTGCAGATACAAGGGTTGGCTATTTTTAAGGCTATGATTCAAGCATCGTTAGAGGACGAGTTGTACTTTATTTAGACGAAAGTGACATGTATAATGGCTTCAATTTTAAGGCTCTATTTGGAAACTGGTTGCTGGGATGGGAGTTTATGCATTTGCTAGAAGCATAGTCAAACTGTCTTAGTGGTGGATTTTTTTAAAGTGGTAGCTGGGATGGGAGTTTATGCATTTGGGAGAGGAAGTGAGACCCTCTCCCCTTTGTATTTGCATTAAATCATGGATTTGGTATTGGCAATTACCACTTTTCCATATGCATAAACTCCCTCTGACTGTTTCCAAACGGAACCTCTCTCTCTCTCTCTCTCTCTCTCTCTCTCTCTCTCTCTCTCTCTCTCTCTCTCTCTCTCTCTCTCTTTTCTTCTTCTTCTTCTTCCGGTGTCCGTGTGCCCAGCAATAGAAGGAGCTCCACCACTGCAGAAGCAATTCTGTGTCCTGTTTTTGTTCAAAATACTGACAAGACCAAGGCTTATACTTTTAGCTACAATTATCATGTGGTTGATTTACCACTTTTCCATATGCATAAACTCTCTCTCTCTCTCTCTCTCTCTCTCTCTCTCTCTCTCTCTCTCTCCTTCCGGTGTCCGTGTGCCCAGCAATAGAAGGAGCTCCACCACTGCAGAAGCAATTCTGTGTCCTGTTTTTGTTCAAAATACTGACCAGACCAAAGCTTATGCTTTTAGCAACAATTATCATGTGGTTGATTTACCCCTTGTATTTGTTGATATTTTGCTGAAGGCTTTATATTATATCATGATCGTAACCTGGAATAGAGGTTCATGTCTTATGAAAAAATTTATATTCCTATAAACTTGAATTGCGGTTCAGGTATTCTTATGAACTATCACTTAGTGAGAAAATGAGGGGGGAAGGTTGGAAGATTTCCAATGGTCTTGTTCTAATGTGCTACTTATTAAGAGTGTGCCTATAGTACATAAATGCACTGAAAAACCATGTGAAGGTCCTATACTTCCATTTGGACATTGCATTCTACACTGTCACAATTTTTGGCAATAATCGGAAAATATCCTGATTTCATTGTGATATTTGTAGAGGTTGATACATAAAAAAAAAACAAGTGATATTTAGAAGTATCTCATTTTTATCTCGAAATAAAAGCAATAGAAACACTTTTGAACGGAAACATATTTTATATTCTTTCAACTATATATATATTTTCCAGAGATTTCTCTGAAAAAACAAAAGTTCTAAGCTAACTTCAGATTTTCCTTGCTGAGATTTTGTTCAGAGCAAGATTTGTTACATCTGCATCCTTCAATTATCATTTTATTAGTTCTCTTTTCCTTGAGCCATTCAGTTATGATCTAACAATACTACTAAGGCAGTTGAAACCTAAGCTTTTACTCAAATCTCCTGCAAATTATGTATTATCATACTTTATAAAATCCAAATGAACTTGGCCTTGCACGTGCTCAGCACGTGAGTTACCCTATTAATATAGTTAGGTGGGAAACTATCTTCGGTGGGCAAGAGGGGAGAAACATGGCCATGGCCAACGTAGACCATAATAAGATGTCCGAATCATAACGGTGTTTTTTCCTTGTTATGAAAAAAAAAACAGATTTGGGAACATGTGGCAATGCTACATTGATTACTTGAATTTTAAGAGCCCCACATAGTGCTAGCTCTTTGGAGGACTTTCATAGCCACAAAACTGGATTTGTTTGTGATTTTCCTTCTTTTACCGCCACCACTTTTTGATTTGCTTTCCACGAATAGGGCTGCACAATGAACGAGCTAGCTCGGGCTCGACATGTTTAAGCTTCGCTAGAACTCGTCCAAAAAAAAAATAAATGAGCCGAGCTTGAACAAAAGCTCAAGTTCAGTGCACATAAATAAACAAGCCAAGCTTCAACAAGCAAGGAAAATCTCACAAGATCGGTACTGATCTCTAGTGGCAACATCATGGGCGCTACCGCCGCTGCCATTCGCTGGGGCGGTAACCTTGTGGTGGTGGGGAGAAGGTTGCTTGGTTGGTGAAGGGGAGGGATAATTAGCCAGAGGCCATCATAATTGATAAGGTGAAATGGGGAGAGAGTGAGACAGCAATTGATGTTGCAGTGAGGGAGGGTGAGAAAGTATATATCCTGTTCAAGAGAGTGAATGGTGAGGAGAGAGAGAGAGAGAGAGAGAGAGAGAGAGAGAGAGAGGCTGAGGAGTTCTTTCTTGAAGAGTTTGAGTTCCCAAAGGAGGTAGTGGGAGTGCACATCTGGGCTTTGGTTTTTCTTGGTGTCGGACTTGGCTGTCATCTTTTGAAGGTTTCAGATGGGATAGTTGGTGAAGAGCATGAACAAGAAGACTGTCTAAAGCAGCAGAAAGAGTTATTTTAACTTGGGTTTTAGTTTTTTCTTGTCTGGTTTGTTGGTCATGTAGATAGATCCCCCAGTATTATATCTGCTTTAATTTTTGGTACAGGCATGAAATAGTTGTGGTTCGTTAAGAACTTCAAAACAAGCAATTTTAGGATACAATAGATGATGGAGTTTAATATGAATGCAGAGGTTTGGATATATGAAATAGTACAATCCTGCTTTAATTCCTTGGTTATGGTTCATTAAGAACTTCAAAACCAGCAATTTTATTATACAATAGATGATGGAGTTTAATATGCATGCGGAGGTTTGGATGTATGAAATAGTACAATCCTGCTTTAATTCTTTTGTACATACATTGAAGCGTGAAGGTCTGTATTTACTCTCTCTCTCTCTCTCTCCCCCATCTATCCGTACTTTTTTATGATACAATTATGCCGAACTTTTTTAGGTATAATAAATGGTGAAGGTTAATCAAAAGCTCTCTCTAAATGTGTGTTGTGCGAGGCGGTCGAAGAATCTTCGCTTCACCTTTTTGGGGAATGCACTGTTTTTCAAAACATCTTTAAGGTGACCCGGAATAAGTCGAGGGTCAGCGTGCATCAGGAATCGTTCGCCAACGACTTGTTGTAGGGTCCTCAGCCAGTTCATCATTGCAACAAATGACAGATTATTTGGCGAACTTGGCTTCTCTCATCCTGGTGGGCCATATGAATGACCCGCAACAATGTTATTTTCTGGCATATTCCGGCAGTGTTCAATAAACTGGTGAACCTTATTTTGGCGGACATGTATGCCATTCTGCGATCAGCATCCCTGATCTTCAGTGCAATTTGCCTCCATGGCCAGGTGATCCAGGGTGATGCTCATCGTCTAACTGTATTTGTATCTTATTTTTCTTTTTTTTTCTTTTCTTTTTCTGAGCTCCTTGGCATGTCTTGGGCCTTTTTTGGCTTTTCGGCAGGTTCAATGTTGGTTGAACCTGTTTCGTAATGTTGATGGTTATAGTCTCTCTCTCTTTCTCTGTGTGTGCGCGCAAGAGAGAGCTCAAGGATTTCATCATTCAAGCACTAATTCCTTTAGTGTGGGATCCTTTTAATATCGTACACATGCACAAAGGACTTGGGGTTTAAGAGTAAGATTGTTAGGTCTGCATACTAGTTTTGTTGATAGCAATGATCAGTGCAATGTTTGGCTCACAAAGGCTACCTCATTTGGTAGAGGCGAGTTGTGAATAGCAATGATTAGTGCAATGTTTGGCTCACAAAGGCTACCTCATTTGGTAGAGGCGAGTTGTGAATGTCACCAAGTTGACGGGACATCCCAAGTTCGAAAACCACTGGTGGCATCCCTCGCAAGTTTGAAGCTGGGTGTAGTCCCCAGTGGGATGGGCACGGAGGAACCTCAAGGGTTTTACCAACAGAAGACCAGCCAATGTACAGTGGGTGATGGGGAGTTTTCCCCTTGTACTATCCAAAAAACGATCTGTGCAATGTTCTTTACCCTCATCTTACGGACACAGGATTCATTGAAAATTGGTTAAAGTAAAGGGTATTGAGTTCGTTCTTCAGATTGTTTTTTGGGGATCCATATGTTTTAGTGGTCACTAAATGCAAAATAATCTCTCTCCTTAATTTACTCTTGTGGTTAGCATTGCAGTTTGGTTCATTTATAAACAAATTGGATACTAGAAAAAAACAATGTAACGCCTTCATTGGATTAATGTTTTGGTTTGCCCAGTTTTTTTTTTACTCGGAGAGACCACCCCAGGCGCAGAGACTTAGCTGCGCTAGCTTAGCCGGCCATACTTCAGAGGGTTTACCCCTCAACCCCAGTGAGTCACCAAGCTTCGGCTTAGGGGGGGGGGGGGTGATGCCCATGGAATTTGAACCTAGGCTGTCTGTCAAACGGCCTAGGCCTCATCCCACTAGGCCAAAACCCCTTGGGTTTTGGTTTGCCCTGGCTTGCCTAGTGTTTGCGTACACACACGTTAATATGTAGCAATCCAACTGTTCCCTTGCGACTTACAGTGTACAGTTGCGCTAGAGTCTGTTTTGCTTTTGTTGAGTCTGATGTAAGCTGCCCGGTTCAGGTGAATTAATACCCCGAAGGGGCAGCCCGTATACTTGAACTGTAATAGCCTGCGGGCAAAATTGTGAATGAACTAAATGCGTTGAGCTTTCTTTTGTTCACCCTCGTTGTGATTGCTTCTTGTGATTGCAACTTCTCTCCCTCTATTCTCTCTTGCTCTCTTGCACTCTGATCATAAGCTTCCGCGACCGGCAAGCGAGCTGACGAGTAGGCTTGCGGTGGTAAGGAAGGACCATCGCGCCGCGCTGACCCATTGAAGGAAATAGGCCCGTGACAAGTGGTACCAGAGCCCGTTCTCATGCTGGGGAAGGGACTCCGGAGTCGGTGTCGACAGACACGCCGACAGGCTGCGATTTGTGAGCAAGACATCGTGGCGCCTTATCAACACTTGCGCAACACCAGAGGCAAGGCAGTTGCCGAAGCTGAGGAGATGGGTTCACCTCGGGGCCAAGAAGAGTTGGCTGCAACTGTTAACAAGTTGGTGGAAGATGTGACTTCGCATGATGAAGCGATTTCACGCGCATGTGAATCATTCAATAGATTGAATGATGTGGTGGCGAGCCTGCAAGAGCAGGTGAACTTACTAATGGGGCAGGTCACTTCGTTGACGACTACAGTGACCGATCTTGAGTTGAGGAACCATACGTTGCAGCGGACGGTGACCCTGAATGGCGGAAATGGTGAGAGACCATCAAGGATTGATGTACCTAGACCCGCAAAATTCAATGGTTCTTGCGACAGCAAGGCCATTGAGAACTTCTTGTTCCAAGTAGAAGACTACTTGGATATCCAAAATGTGACCCTTGAAGATCTGAGGATCAAGGCTGCAGCGGCCTTACTTGATGGTGATGCTATCGCTTGGTGGAGGCGGAAGCGCAATGACATGGAGAGGGGTCAATGTGTGATAGACACCTTCGACGACTTCAAAGTAGAGTTGCGCAACTACTTCATGCCAAGAAATGCGCAGAGACAGGCTTATCGAATGGTTCGTGAACTCAAACATACTGGTTCGTTGCAGGACTATGTCCGAACGTTCCAGAAGCTTATGCTGGAGATACCTAACATGCCAGAAGACGACATGCTCAACTGGTTCATTGTGGGACTTCAACCATGGGCACAGTCCGAAGTAGAAAGGAGCAACCCCCGTATTTTGGAAGATGCATACGTGGCGGCTGAGCGCTTAGTTGATACTCAGCGCAAACCTTTCACCCCATCAACCAAAGTTGGGAAGAAGCCTGACCACGGAGGCAAGAAGGATGAGCAGCGCAACGATAAAGGTGAGGCGTCGACACGCCATCAATCCGAAAAGAAACAGAACTACACAAAGCATAACAACAGCAACAAGGGTGCGGTTGTGACATGTTGGTTATGTGGTGATAGACATATCGCCCGGCAATGCCCAAAGCGCCTTGTAAAGGACGACGGGCAAGCCAATGCTGCACAGGAAGAATGCAGCGATACTGAAGGCAGTGACACTGAGACCATGCAACCGAGGATGGGCGCCATGCGATCGATTAACGCAGCTAGAAGTTGCGCAGCTAAGAACATGCAGGTCAGTAAGGAACTTATGTACGTAGAAGTCATTATGAATGGAAAGTCTACTTCGGCAATGGTAGATTCCGGGGCCACACACAACTTTGTCTCGCGGGAAGAGGCAGAGCGGTTGGGCTTGAAAACAGGGCCAAAGCAGAGGACTATCAAAACAGTAAACTCTGAGGCCAAGCCCATTCTTGGTGAAGCAAGAGATGTGGCTACTCAAGTGGGGAGTTGGGTCGGCAAAGCCAACTTCTCTGTGGTGCCCCTGGACGATTTCAAGGTGATTCTGGGTATGGAGTTTCTGCGAAGCCAGAATGTGATGATGCTGCCAAAGTTTAACACGTTGACGATCATGGGATCAGACCTGTCCCACACAGTGCAGTGCCTTACGCAGAAAGGCAAGTCTTCAGTGTTATCAGCAATGCAACTGAAGAAGGGTGTCAAGCATGGGGAGCAGACATTCTTAGTTGCAGTGCGTGCAGATGAAGGGAAGGTAGAAGCAGCAGTGCCGCCGACCCTAGCCCCTCTATTGGAGGAGTTTCGGGGGGTGATGCCTCCGGAATTGCCAAAGCGTCTTCCGCCAAGACGCGAGGTCGACCACAAGATTGAGTTGACCCCGGGAGCAAAGCCTCCCGCAATGGTTCCATACCGTATGGGGCCAGCAGAGTTGAAGGAGCTGCGCAGGCAGCTAGACGAGATGTTGGACGCAGGCATTGTTCGTCCATCAAAAGCCCCATTTGGTGCCCCGGTCCTTTTTCAGATGAAACATGATGGCTCTAAACGGTTATGTGTGGATTACCGGGCCTTGAACAAGGTCACGGTGAAGAACAAGTACCCATTGCCATTGATAGCAGACTTGTTCGATCAGCTAGACAGTGCCCGTATCTTTTCCAAGCTAGATCTGCGATCGGGTTACTGGCAGGTGAGGATTGCCGAAGGTGATGAGCCGAAAACAACTTGTGTCACCCGCTATGGTGCTTACGAATTTCTAGTAATGCCATTCGGGTTGACAAATGCTCCAGCCACGTTCACGACTTTAATGAACCAGATTTTCTACCCTTACTTAGACAAGTTTGTGGTAGTCTATCTGGATGATATCGTGATCTACAGCAGTAACATGGAGGAACATGTCGGGCACTTGCGAACAGTGTTTCAGGTGCTGAAGGAGAATGACCTCTGTGTTAAACGAGAGAAGTGTCTCTTCGGGCAGGAGGAGATCAGCTTCCTTGGCCACGTTGTGGGGCGTGGTGTGCTGCGTATGGATGGGCAGAAGATAAGGGCCATCCAGGAATGGGTTCCGCCAAGCAAAGTGCCAGAATTGCGGTCATTCCTCGGCTTGGCAAATTATTATCGGCGTTTCATCGAAGGTTATTCCCTCATTGCTGCGCCCCTCACAGATTTGTTGAAGAAGAATCGGGTATGGCTCTGGACAGGAGCGTGCCAAGATGCCTTCGAGGGCTTGAAGAAAGCCTTAGTGAGAGAGCCAGTGCTGCGACTGCCTGATCATTCGAGACCCTTCGAAGTCCACACTGATGCCTCAGACTTTGCCATTGGCGGGGTTATTATGCAAGACGGGCATCCGATCGCATATGAGAGTCGTAAGCTGAAGGATGCAGAGAGGCGGTACACAGTGCACGAACGTGAGATGACCGCCATTGTGTATTGCCTCAGGACCTGGCGGCACTACCTTTTGGGTGCCGAGTTCGTCGTCAAGACGGACAATGTGGCCACGAGCAATTTTCAGACGCAAAAGAAGTTGACGCCCAAGCAAGCTCGATGGCAGATGTTTTTGGCTGAGTTCGACTTTGCCTTAGAGTACAAGGTTGGAAAAACCAATGTTGTGGCGGATGCTTTGAGCCGTAGGGCTGAATTAGCTGCTGCACGCGCAGAGCCTTCTGAAGTGCATTTGGAGGGTGCATTGCTGATTCGCATCCGCGAGGGTACACAGCAGGATCCGACCGCACAACACCTTGTTTCTCTGGCGCAGGCAGGGAAGACTCGACGATTTTGGCTACAGGATAGCATCCTGGTAACAAAAGGGAGACACATCTTTGTACCACGGTGGGGAAGCCTTCGCCGAGAGCTACTCAAGGAGTGCCATGATACACTATGGGCCGGCCATCCTGGTCAGGAGCGGACCTTAGTACTCCTTGAGCGCGGCTACTATTGGCCGCAGATGAGAGACGATGTTGAGGGGTATGTGCGGACATGCCTCATCTGCCAGCAAGATAAGGGGACAAACCAGAAGGCTGCCGGTCTCCTTGAGCCTCTACCAATTCCAGAACGTCCTTGGGAAAGCATCTCTATGGACTTCATCGTTAGTCTGCCAAAGGTAGAGGGCCTCAGTTCTATTTTAGTCGTGGTGGATCGTTTCTCAAAGTATGCCACCTTCATCTCAGCTTCCAAGGAGTGCCCTGCAGAGAAGACTGCAGAGTTGTTCGTAAAGCATGTGGTGAAGCACTGGGGCATACCAAAGAGCATTGTGAGCGATCGCGATGCTCGCTTCACGGGCAAGTTCTGGCGTGAAGTATTTCGGTTACTTGGCTCTGATTTGCTGTTTTCAACAAGCTTCCATCCGCAGACAGATGGGCAGACAGAGCGCATCAACGGGATACTGGAGCAGTACCTTAGGCACTTTGTTAGTGCCAATCAGAAAAATTGGGTGAAGCTCCTTGATGTGGCACAGTTTTGTTATAATCTGCAGAAGAGCGAATCTTCAGGCCACAGCCCGTTTGAGATAGCCACGGGGCAGCAGCCACTGACCCCGCACACTCTTGCCGCACAAGAAAAAGGAAGGCCATCCTTCGCCTATCAGTTTGTTCGCGACTGGCACGAGCAGAATGAGTTGGCGAAGGCATTCTTACACAAAGCGGCGAAGAGAATGAAGAAGTGGGCGGACAAACACCGTCGGCCCGCAGAGTTCCAAGTTGGGGACCAAGTGTTGGTGAAGTTATATCCTGGTCGCACAGGCATCTTCCGCGGACGGCACCGCGGACTACTCAGAAAGTATGAGGGACCCTTCACCATCACAAAGAAGGTGGGCAAGCTGGCATATAAGCTGGAGTTGCCCCCAGACTTCAAGGTGCACCCGGTGTTCCACGTGTGCAACCTCAAGCAGTTCCATCCAGATGATGGAGACCCGGAACGCAATGTGCCGCAACGCGCTCCCATCATGCAGAGGGCCCCGGCAGCACAACGGGCCGAGAAGCACCTCAGTCAGATCCTTCGCCACAAGGTCAACTACTTGGGACAAGCGAAGAAATACTTGGTGCAGTGGGAGGAAACAGCGGAACCAACGTGGGAGCCTGCATTTCGAATGAACAGCCGCTACCCGGCTGAAGTCAGGGCTTACCACGAAACAGATGGCGCCGAGGACGGCGCATGATTTGAAGGGGGGAGCATGTTCCCTTGCGACTTACAGTGTACAGTTGCGCTAGAGTCTGTTTTGCTTTTGTTGAGTCTGATGTAAGCTGCCCGGTTCAGGTGAATTAATACCCCGAAGGGGCAGCCCGTATACTTGAACTGTAATAGCCTGCGGGCAAAATTGTGAATGAACTAAATGCGTTGAGCTTTCTTTTGTTCACCCTCGTTGTGATTGCTTCTTGTGATTGCAACTTCTCTCCCTCTATTCTCTCTTGCTCTCTTGCACTCTGATCATAAGCTTCCGCGACCGGCAAGCGAGCTGACGAGTAGGCTTGCGGTGGTAAGGAAGGACCATCGCGCCGCGCTGGCCCATTGAAGGAAATAGGCCCGTGACACCAACAGGACACTGTTATATTATCTCCATAAAACAAATTAATGTAGTTATTCAATTGGTGGGAATCCAATAAATTTTTTCTTCTTCTCCCTCAAAAAAAAATTAAATGTTTTAGTAAAAGTACAGCAGATGCCTCAAACTTTTAGGGGTTGTTTGATGGTTTGTCCAAGATTGGGCGAAATGAACAAACATAATGGAACACAATATTGGTTTTGTTTGTTACGTTCTTTTTGTTCCAAATCTAACAAATGTCCATTGTTTGATGGGAGAAGAATGAAAAGAAGAAACCCTAATCAAGAAGAAGAAACCCTAATCAATAAAATCAAACAAAAACCCCTAATCTAAGAAAACCCTCACATATAAAAACCTAAAAATGTCGTAAAAAGAAATTTGATTCAAACCATAATAAAAGAAGAAGAGGAAGAACCCGATGGCCTCACATTGCCTCGACGGCAGCCTCATCCTCGCCAGCCTCACATCGCCTTGACGGCTGCCTCATCCTTGGCGTCGGTGACCTCATGGCTGCAAAGGAGAGAGAGAGAGAGAGAGAGAGAGAGAGAGAGAGAGAGAGAGAGAGAGAGAGAGAGAGAGAGAGAGAGTTGGGAGACCCTTACCCCTAACTTTTTTTTTAACATGGGTTTCCCGTGTCTTGTTCTTTTGTATTAGGGGGAGGGGTGTTACGAAAGTAACACCTTTTTAAGGATGTGGTGGATGTCGTTCAGAGCGTCCACCACATCCAATGTTTGTTGAAATCACCGTCTCCCGTATTCATTTCGTCCCATTTGGGGCGGGGGCCGATTATTCAAAGATACCCTTATGTCACATTGGACATTTTTCAACAAAAAACATATAAGCAATCGGAGTTGACATCTAAGAACACAAGTACACCAAACTGTTGGGTATAAGAAGTAGAGATGAGAGAATTCAAATATGAAAACGTGAGCTGTTTTCCTTTTGGAAAAGGTTGGACTTGATGATGTGGAATAGTTCCACATTGAAGGTGTTTGAGTTTGTTGTAGGCTTTATAACCTGCATGTAAACTCTTACACTTGTTCCTAAAAACAAGAGGTTGGGATGACTACCACACACACACACGCCTGCCCGCCGAGCCAGGCTCGGGCCGGGTCAGGTTCGGTTTCGGGCAAAGTACCTTTTTGCCCAAAGTTTCTGTGTTTATTTGGATGCTTTAATGGGTTATGAGAAATGATAATGGGTTATGACTCCTCGTAGTTTGTGCCCATTAATGGCTCTTGTCTCTTCGGATTCCATTAACGGATCTCGACACTTCGGAGTCCGTTAACGAATCTCGACTCTTCGGAGTCCGTTAACGGGTCTTGGCTCCTCGGATTTCGTAACGGGATTCTTCCACGTTTTATAACTGTTCGTGGGTTATAAAAACATGGTTAGGGCTGGGGTTACACAGATTCTAGAGGCACAACAAATTCAAGACTTTGCGTTTTCTCTCCCTCTCTCTCGCTCTCTACTGAGTTTTTCCCGAAGGGGTTTTTCTACAACATCGGTTCGTAGAGGTTGTCTTCGAAGGACGATTCGTTGGAGTGCACCGGTTCTGATCGTCGAGGCTATTGTATCCTGGAGGAAGGACGTCGAACCCTGTTTGCACTGAATGTGAGGGCGAATCTTCTCTAAGAGGAGTACTTTCGTATGCCTTAGCCTTTTACACAATATTAACATGCTTTCGTTGTTCTTATTGTGTTGTATGCAACTGTTTGTCGATTTGCTTTTGTCTGAATTTTGGTGGAATGCGAAACCCGACATGCTTGCTCCATGTTCCTGTTTCGATCTACTGTTAATCATGATTTGTATTTTACTGCATATCTTGATTTATATCATGTTTTATATCATGATGTTGATTGTTAAACTGCGTGATCTGAAAAATGATCCAACAATCTTAGAGAAGATTTTAAGCATGTCGTCTTCTTCTGCTTTTGTACCAAAAGTGGACATGTCGTGATGCCAACTGAACAACCTAAAGTGAACATGATGATCGGATCTTTTAAGGGCAAGAGACAAAAACTGAAATCTGCAATGAAAAACCAATTTAAACCTAAGGCCAAAATCTAGAAAAAGGTAAAGAACAAACCGTGCTGGAACTGTAGGCAGGTTGGGCACTAGACTAAGGAATGTCCTTCCAAGAAGGCCAAAGCTCATGGAACCACAGATGGAATGCCTCAAGTCAATATGGTGATTGAGGTCATTGGGACCAGTACTGGGTATGTTTCTGTGAACCTGCAAATCTATCACGTTTATGAGCAAACTGAGTGGCTAGTTAACACTGGAGCTAATGTGCACGTTTGTGCTGATAAGTCTGTCTTTGTCTCATACCAGGCTGCTGCAGGTAGATCCATGACTATGGACAATTCAACAGCTGCAAAGGTGTTAGGGATTGGACGCGTGGATCTGAAGTTTCCTTTAGGATGAGTTCTATCTTTACACAGAGTGCACAATGTGCATGTAGTTAGAAGGAACATTCTAAGTGGTTCATGTCTTGTTAGAGAGGGTTATGAATTTAACTTTAAATGTAATAAAGTTGTCATTTTACATTCTGGAACCTTTATTGGCAAGGGGTATTTAGATGATGGTTTGTTTAAACTTCGTGATGAACATATTTGTAGTGATAAATTAGAGAATGATGTTTCTTTTGATTCATTATCTAATGTTGCATATAACATAGAATCATCTGATTTGTGGCATAATAGATTAGGTCATATGAATTTCAATTCTATGAAACACATGATAAACTTGAAAATGATTCCTGAGCATTCCATTGATAAAACTAAAAAATGCGAAATTTGTGTGCAAGCAAAAAATGTAGAAAATCATTCCATACGATTGTTAGAGATTCTGAAATATTGGATCAGGTGCACACAGATATCTGTGAGTTTAATGGAGTGCTAACCAGAAATCATAAAAAGTATTTTATTACTTTTATATATGATGACACTAAATACTGTTATGTGTATCTGCTAAAATCAAAAGATGAAGCTTTTGATAAGTTTCTTATTTTTAAGAATGAAGCAGAAACACAAACTGGTAAAAAACTTAAAAGATTGAGGTTTGATAGAGGGGGAGAATATACCTCTAATAAACTTGATGAATATTGCAAATCTGTTGGCATAATTCATGAGTTTACAACTTTATATTCTCCTTAATCTAATGGGATTGCAGAAAGGAAGAATAGAACCCTAACTGACATGATAAATGCTCTACTTGGGAGTTCTGGATTACCTACCTATATGTGGGGGGATGCTCTGAATATGGCTTGTCATATTCTGAATAGAGTTCCTTAAAAGCATAATGACAGTAGCCCTTTTGAACTCTGGAGAAATAGGAAATCGAGCTTGAAATACCTTAAAGTGTGGAGGTGCCTTGCAAAGATACTTGTCCCAGAGCACAACAGGAAGAAGCTGAGTCCTAAAACCGTAGATGCTATTTTTTGGGGTTATGTAGAGAACAACTATGCATATAAGTTCTTAGTAATTAAGTCTGGGATATCTGGCATAGATGTAAACTCTATTGTTGAGCTTCGTGAAGCTACATTATTTGAGGATGTATTTTTCATGAAAGTTGGTATACCTCAAAATCTTTTTTCTTTAGATATACCTTCAACTTCTAGTTTCATTCCCGAACATGTGGAAATGATGACAGATGTGAGGGTAGAACCATCTCATTCCCATCCTAGACCCATTGAGTCTGAGGAAGTAGCTGAACCTAGAAGGAGCAAGAGACCACAAATTACCAAAGATTTGGGAAGTGATTTTATCACTTACCTTATCGAGGATGATCCTCTCACTTTCCAAGATGCAATGGCTTCACCTGAAGCAAGGCATTTGAAAGGAGCCATAAAGAGTGAAATGGACTCCATTGTCTCTAATGGCACTTGAGAACTGGTTGACCTTCCTCGTGGTAGTTCCACTATTTTGTGCAAATGGATCTTTAAGAAGAAGTTGAAACCATATGGATCCATTGACAAGTACATGGCAAGACTGGTTGCCAAGGGGTTCAAACAAAATGAGAGAATAAATTATTTTGATACCTATTCTCTGGTTACTCGAATGACCACCATTAGGGTGCTTATTGCATTGGCTTCCATTTATGATCTTTCGGTTCATCAAATGGACGTGAAGACCGCTTTCTTGCATGGTGATCTTGAAGAAGATATCTATATGGCTCAACTTGAGGGTTATGTGGCTCCTGGTAATGAAAACAAAGTTTGTAGACTTGTTAAGTCATTATATGGACTAAAACAATCCCCTAAACAATGGCATGAGAAGTTTGATAATGTTATTTTATCATTTGACTTTGTTGTCACTGAATCTGATAAGTGTGTTTATTGCAAAGTTAAAAGTGATGGTTGTATTATTTTATGCCTGTATGTAGATGATATTCTATTGTTTGGTTCTAATATGGAAATTGTGAATGAGACAAAATCATTTCTTAGTAGTAAGTTTGATATGAAGGATATGGGTGTTGCAAATATGATCTTAGGCTTAAAGCTGACTCGTTCAACTGAAAGGATAGCCATTTCTTAATCTCAATTTATTGATAAAGTACTTGAGAAATTTGGCTATAACCAAGGAAGATCTGTAGCAACTCTATATGACCCTTCTATTCCTCTTTATAAGAATATGACTGGTGTTCCTGTGTCTCAATTAAGGTATTCCCAGATTATTGGAAGTTTGATGTATCTTGCAAATTGCACGAGATCGGATATTTTGTTCTCCGTGACAAAATTAAGTAGATACATAAGTTGTCCAAATTGCACTCATTGGAAGGCATTGGACAGGGTATTTAGTTACCTGAAAGGAACAATTTCCTTGAGTTTGTATTACAAGATATTCACTGCCGTTCTTGAGGGATATAGTGATACGAGCTGGATAGTCATGAACTCTGGGAGTTATGACGTGACAGGGTATGTATTTACCTTGGGTGGCGGCATAGTCGCTCGAAGATCATTAAAGCAGACCATCTTGTCTCAGTCTACTTTTGAGGCTGAACTCTGTGCTTTAGATATCACAGGATTGGAAGTTGAATGGTTAAAGAGATTTCTTGAGGAACTTCCTTTAATGAGCAAACCAATTTCTGCAATATCTGTGCATTGTGACAATATGGCCATAATTGCAAAGATTAAAAGCACAAAATATAACCAAAAGCAAAGAAGACACGTCCAAGTCAGGATAAAATCTGTAAGGGAATTGGTGTCTCAGTTAGTGGTTGTTGTGGACTATGTTGGATCCAAAGAAAACACAGCTGATCCATTAACAAAAGGACTAGATAAGTCATTATTCCTGAAATTCAGAGAGGGGATGGGACTGAAACCCATCAGTAGTTCATCTACAGTAGCAACCCAACATATCTAAGTGAAGATCATACAAAGTAGGTTCAATGTGGTAATAATAAACTGTAGGATGAACTGGATAGCACCTTATTTATGAGATACTATGTATCTGTGTCTGTTCCCCTGATTACTCTAGAAAGGTGTTGTAGCTGCAAGTTAAGGAAGAGTTAAAACTCTGAATGGGTTCAAAGTCTTCTAGGCGAGATGTTAGCAGTGCATCTCTGAAGAAGCTCACCTATGTGAGTGTGGCTGTGTAGCCGCAGTTTAAGGAATTGGGTTATTCCTGAAGTCACTCATGAAACAGGATTCAGGCACATGGCCCTTAACGCGTCGCCCCTAAAAATTACAACCAGAACCTTTATCGTGTTGTTGTTAATGGATACTCCTACACCAAAGCTTCAAGTTTAAGACTTCAGTTCACTTCGTTCCTGTGGAGGTAAAGTTAGTCAACTAAGGTAGTGGTTCAAACCGGAAGGTACCATTGTTGAAAGCATGATATGTCCTGTTGTAGATTATCTCATCTTGCATCTTGGTTTCCTCCCATTTTCATTCTTTGAATTTGTGGGGGAATGTTGGGTATAAGAAGTAGAGGTGAGATAATTCAAATATGAAAACATGGGTTGTTTTTCTTTTGGAAAATGTTAGACCTGATGATGTGGAATAGTCCCATATTGAAGGTATTTGAGTTTGTTGTAGGCTTTATAACCTGCATGTAAACTCTTACACTTGTTTCTAAGAACAAGAGGTTGGGATGACTACCACACACACATGCGCGCGCGCGCCCGTCCGCCGGGCCGGGCTCGGGTTTGGGTTCGGGTAATTGGCCCTTTAGGGCCATATTCAATCAAGACCAAAGTACCTTTTTGCCCAAAGTTTCTGTGTTTATTTGGATGCTTTAATGGGTTATGAGAAATGATAACGGGTCACGACTCCTCGTAGTCCGTGCCCATTAATGGGTCTTGTCTCTTTGGATTCCGTTAACGGATCTCGACTCTTCGGAGTCCGTTAACGGGTCTCAGCTCTTCGGATTCCGTAACGGGCTCCTTCCACGTTTTGTAACCGTTTGTAGGTTATAAAAACATGGTTAGGACTGGGGTTACGTAGATTGTAGAGGCACAACAGATTCAAGACTCTGCGTTTTCTCTCCCTGTTGCTCTCGCTCTCTACTGAGTTTTTTTTGAAGGGGTTTTTCTATAACATCGGTTCGTAGAGGTTGTCTTCGAAAGACGATCCGTCGGAGTGCACCGGTTCTGATCGTCGAGGCTATTGTATCATGGGGGAAGGACGCCGAACCCTGTTTGCAGTGTATATGGGGGCGAATCTTCTCTAAGGAGACTACTTTCGTACGCCTTAGCCTTTTACACAATATTAATATGCTTTTATTGTTCTTATTGTGTTCTATGCAATTATTTGTCGATTTGCTTTTGTCTGGATTTTGGTGGAATGTGGAACCCGACATGCTTGCTCCCTGTTCCTGTTTCGATCTACTGTTAATCATAATTTGTATTTTACTGCATATCTTGATTTATATCATGATGTTGATTGTGAAACTGCGTGATCTGAAAAACGATCCAACACAAACAACAGCATAATCAGTGTGAACAAATCTATCAGAAAGAAACAAAAAAAAATGAAGATGAAGAAACATCTTTACAGTAAAGACAATTTGCAGGGCACAAGTTAATGTGGCCAAACGGACATGGGTCTACCGTGTTCTCCAAGAGCTCAGACTTCAGAACTAAGTCATCCATATCACACCTTTCCCCTCTTAGAAGTGGTTGCATTCACACACACGATGGCAATTCATGTGTTTGGAAGACAGAAAGTTGGTGAAGAAAATTATTGTATCAGGACAATCACAACTATACACATTAACGCAGCCAGCAGTGCAACTATTCCATGCTTTTGAGAGCACACCCAAACAACCAACAGCACAACCAGCTTCACTTTTTCATACATCCTTCTAGCAATAGCCAAGCAATAACAGCAAATAAAGTTCAAATATGTTTCTAAGAAGCAGCAGACCAAAAAAATGAGGATATGTACTGTCCTTAACAAAGAAGCCATGCTCTGTGTAATAATACTTTCCTTGTTTTTTGGATAATCCAAGGAGAAAAGCCCCTATCACCAACTACACAATGGCTGGCCTCCTGTTGGTAAAACACGCTTGAGGTACCCCTGACCACCGGGGAGTACACCCAGCTTGGACCTTGCAGCAAGGGACACCACTCGTGGGTTTCGAACTTGTGAAGTCCCGTCAACTTGGTGACATTGGCAAGTCTCCCCTACCAGATGAGCGGAGCCCTTGTGGGCGTGCAATAATATTCACCAGTTGGCATTCAATGATAACAATGGCAGCAATTAACCATGCCAATGAGAAATAAATTTTGAATTAAGTTTAGCAGAAGCACAATGACAACCTTTTATGAAAACCCAACAAAGAAGAGAAAATGATTTCTTGAATTAATCCTTGCAACAACATTATGACACTCTTTGAGAATACCCCAAAAACAAAAAAAGTAGAAGGAAAAGAAATATAAGTGGGGGAAGGATTAGAAATGGCATCCAAAGCAGTTACAGGTTTTAGGGATGAAAGAGCAGAATCCGAAGGGTCTGTTTGGGATGTTGCAGGTGATGGCATAGCAACAAGGTGAGAGCAGACAGAGGCGCCTTGGTCCACCACAGCATGTACAGAGAGCACAAATCTGAAAACTCCCAAGTCTCCTCCTACTCTCATTGAAAACCGGCCCTATTATTGCTCCTTCAACCGGCACAAACTCTGAGGGAACACTTGACTCAACCTTCAGTCCATTAACAAAACACAATATGTCAATCTTGTTCACCTTCAAGTAAATTCACTGTAGAAAAAGCAAACTCCAACCTAAATATAAATAAGTAAAAAGGGCAAAACGAAAAGGACCCACAAAAAAAAACTACAAGCAATGACTTTAATCACCATCAACTCTAATACTTTTCCATCATTGCCAAACTTCATTTTGAGACAAGAAAATGAAGACCCTTCCTACTCTGCAAAGCAAAAACTGCCCCAAGTAATCACCATGAACTCACATTTTCCACAGAAAACAAAAATCCACTAAAGCCAAAAGGGCAAAATGCAAATGTACCACCAGCAATCATGAGCTTCAATTTCAATTTCACCAGCCCAAAAAACAAACACCCACCTAAGAAAAAACACTCAAGAATGTTCACAACCATCAGAAACTCTCACCATAGAACAGCTTCCATGGTTAAGGCCAGAAGCAGCAAGCAGCAGCAGCAGGTGTATGAAGACCCCAACAGCCATGGCTTCCAGTATGCAAACACCAACAATGCATAAAAGAGAGCCTTGCTGAAGGGCTCAAGGGAGACAGTGAGAGTTCAAAAGTGTGAAAATCAAAGAGGGGAGGGTCAGAATAGGATGATTGTAGGATATGGGAATGATGGGTGGTCTCCCTTTTCCCTCAAAAGTTTTTTTTTTCTGCTACAAATCACGAAATCCTTGGTGTTTTGACATCGTCACCGTCCATTCTGTTCATCGCCACCATTCGTTGCGTGAAGGGTGGGGCCCACATTGATAGCTTTGCATGACATATTGACATCATAAATATATGTAATATCACAAATCTCGGAAAATCTTCAACTGACGAAAGATCTTGGGAGTTGGGATATATTGAAAATTTTTGTTTTCACGCAAACTTGAAAATTAGGAATATATTGCATATGTCTATAAATATAAAAAATAAGGCATTTATCAACTTTACAAATATAAATCCAACGGAATTAAAAGGCTTACAAACCAAAATGGACCTCTTGGGTAGGAATAGGGAAGGAGATGAACAGCTGAGCTATGAGCCAGCTTGTTTAGGTAAACGAGCTGAGTACAAACATGGCAAGTTTGGTTCGTCTGAGTTGGGCTCTTATAAGCTGGTTTTACATGTTATATGCTTATACATTATATATTTTATACATATATTATATATCATATACATATGATGCATATTATTTATGTTTTACACGTGTATAGTACTGTACATATATTATATGTTTTATACTTATATCATATATATATATATATATTATCAAGCTTTAAAAAAATAAAGTTTCATCTCCTTTAATAAGGACAAAGTATTTACAACTCCTTGAATTACAAAGATTCAGGTGGATTCTTAAAATTTTAATGGTTCAAATTTTTTATCCTATTTATCTCAGTAAATCCTATATTTACCTATTTTATCTTATTATTAACTGCAATAATGATGCAGTTAAGAGGCTAACAACTAGAGCTCTTGACCCAACCGATCAAAGCTTGGCCCAAAAATTGATGAATTGGGCCAACAGCCCGGTTCAAGCTGACCTATTGAGAAAACCTCAGCCCACAGCCCGCCCATTATGACCATGGACCTAATCAGGTGAAGCCAAGCTTATTATATTATATATAGTATACATATTATATTATATATAGTATATATATATATATATATTATATTATATATACATTATATATATATATTATATGTAATATATATACAGGTCAAGCGAGGCTGCGGCCTAATCCATTTCAGCTCAGTCGGGTTGAACTTGGACCTAATTTATAAGTCAAGCTTGATCCATGATGAGCTGGGTCAGGCTGCCCGATTCATTGCCCATCTCTACTTACAACTATGGCAACCATAACTACGGCAGGTAGAGCCAGCGTGGCTAGGTTTCTGATGCTGGATGTAGTTTTTCTATGTAAATATAAAAAAAATGCATAAACCGAAAATAAATATTATCGCTAAAATTTACTCAAAATTCATTTAAAATAAGGAATATGTTTTTAAGTAGATTTTGTGTCATTTTTTACTTGTTTTTCATTGATTTGTACTAGCTTTCTCTTATGGTTCCTAAAGACTCTGGCTTCACACATCCAAGCATTTCTTAAACACTCACTTCTCGCTTTATGCCCCAGCGCATCTGTTCATGCACTTAATCCTTTTCCTATTTACTATCTTACAAAATGGAATATCCCAAGGCTTAAAAAGAAAATAAAATAAATATGGTTTAGACAGTTGATGATTTAAGGAAAAGAAAGATTAAATTTAGTTTAATGTTATTATGATGATCAAAATAATTATCAAATCAAAAAATGTGAATAGTCCTTTTGAGAATTGATCAATAAGGAACTATTCAAGGAAACCTTGAGTTAAATGTTAATAAATGATTGAACTATGCTTAAGTTTGAAAAATCTAAAGTAAAAATAACTTTTCAAACAGTGGAATGGATATTCAATCTCAAGTTAGCTTTCCATGATTAACTGCAATTATCTTTTTTTTCTTTTTCCTACAAGGGCTCTCTACATCTTGCTTAGTGGTGGCAATCGGGTTGGGTTGGCGGGTCGGCGTGTCAGCATACCTCAACCTGAACCCGACCCGTTTATTAAACGGGTCAGCTGTGGCAAACACGAACCCGACCCGTTTAATAAACGGGTAACCCGACATGACCCGCCAACCCATTTAATAAATGGGTTGGGTCTGGTAAACGGGTTTTCAAGTTCGCGGGTCAGGTTGGCGGGTTGACGGATCGGGTTGGCAGGTAGGCAGGTTGGCGGGTCAGGTTGACGGGTTGGCGGGTTGGCAGATGAGTTGGCGGGTTGACCCACCCGCCTAACCTGTTTATTAAACGGGTCAGGCGGGTTGGCATACCCCTAACACGAACCCGACCCGTTTAATAAACGGGTTAGGCGGGTCGACCCGTTTATTAAACGGGTTCATTTTTTCCAAACCCGAACCCGCCTAAGAGGCGGGTCGGGTTGGCAGGTCGTGTCAGGTTTTGCCACCCCTAATCTTGCTAGGTGGGTAAAGTAGTTAAGCAGAAGGACATCAAGAGTTCAATACACGACATATGCAGCTTGTGTGACAAGATTGGATCAACTTGACTCTCTAGTAGGTTATGTATAGCTTCCAGACCATTTATTTTTCAGGCCATTCTGGGTCCCTCTAAAAAACATGTTTGCATGTGTTTTTTTGCTTAATCTAAACTCATAGATGTAATTGATATGCTTTATTTAGTACAAAACATGTATTAATTTAAACGTTTTTCATGTTAGGATGTATTTTTAGCTCAAAAAACAAATCGATGATTGATATTACACCAAAAACTTGATTAACGAAAAATTTAAAATTTGTGTTGAGTTAATTTGATCTAAATTATGGTTTTAGTAAATAATTAACGATAAACATGTTTTACAGGTTTAAATTAAACAAAAAAATGCATGCAAGTACATTTTTAAAAGGGTTCTTAGATAGTTTTGGAGATAAATGGTATGGAAGCTACACATTACTCCTTTCGTGGCTGGAATGGCAACCTTAGATCTTATGCAATTTGGGGTTGAGATCATAGCCCGATGGGACTTACAGTGTGATAGGTCTCTCAACTTGGGATGGGTTTTCCCATATAATAAGGGCATGTTTGCAACACCAGATAATTTCTTATTAAGAGAAACTTATTAGAGATAAAAAAGTTGTTGGGACACCACCCAGGTGGTATCCCATGTGGTAAGTGAGTCTTGTGTCAAGCTGAAAGCTCAGGATCGAATCCCTCTGCCACATGGAGCTTGTTCTGGTAGGGGTCAGCCTAACACCAGCTTGCCTTTCAAAAAAACAAAGAAAAACTGTTGGGATACCCTGTGATCTCCACTTATCCCAGCGATATTGGGCCTACAGAAAAGGAAAGTTTGTCCTTAGAGAAGCTTTCCCTGTCATCGAACCCGCTTTAAGGGCACCTTTGAAAGAGAGAAAGATGCAGGAAAAGTGATGTAAAATGAAAAAAAATCGTACAAATTTTCTGACCTTCTAAATGAGAGTCTTTTTCATAGAGTTTTTTCTAAAAAGTGCACTTTTTGATAGAAAACATTCTCCCCGGAAAGGTAGCGAAGAAATGTTTACTATCAAGAGAAAATTTATTTTTACACTTGTGGCTACCCATCTCACTACATCTCACCATCACCACCACCACCCTCCTCCTCCTTCTCGCTCATTTTTTACATTTTCTCACTCTATTTTTCTCATGTTATACGAACAAGGGAAAAACTTTAATTCTTTTGGAGAACTCATATAAAAAACTCTCATGGACAAAACTTCTAACCGTGCCCAAAATAAAAAATAGAATTTGGTTTTATTTTTAACAGCTTAAGCCCAAATAATTGACCTACTTGAGCTTTTAAAAAAAGAGACCAAGTAAAGGAATTTTTGGCAAATTATGGGTCTGTTTTGAAATTTTCTTAAAAGAAAAGCCGTCTCGCCTAAAGTCTCAACTCTCATCCTTCTCCGTTGGAGACTACCGAGGTAATCTCTCTCTCTGTGTGTGTGTTTGATCACAATAACCAATCGTTATTTGCGGTTCTTAGGTTCTTGATTGTAGTTCCATGGCTTGCTGTCAAAACTCTTAGAAAGGGTCTTGGTAACATTACCCATGTTTTCATTGTTCCATATGGGGAATGGAATGATCTAAACATGATGGGTTTTGTTGGTGGTGAGAAGATTTGTTCCTCCAATCTTCATAACCAACCAACCTTTGTGTCCTCGATTCTTTTGTAATAGTTGGTGTTGATGGGATGAATTTGGATGCAGATGGGCATATTGGTGGTAGTTCTAATTCTCCTTTCCCATTGACATAAACTCGGTTGTGCATTGGGGCTTGCTTTAGAATTGTATCTTTTTGTGAATTGTTTGGTTCTTGATGAGTTCTGTTCTTTCAACTCTAAAGGAGACCTCAGAGCGATCTGTTTTCATTTTTTCTATTCGAACAGGGCGGTTCTTGAATTCGGAACAATGCGTAGAAGGCCTCAACCGGTTGGCGCATCGCTGCTCACAAGGGCAGTGAATTCGGTTTTCGCGTTTGTGAAATTGGCAGAGTTTGAGATTCTCTTCTTCTTGTTCTTGGTCATCGCGTTCATTATCTTCAAAGATCTTGTGAGTACTCTTATCCCTTTTCATAATGGCATTTCACCTGCATTGATTGGATTTTTCATATTGTTGTGATGAATATTTGTTCCAAATCCAATTTGTTTCCATAAAGATGTGTTTGGATTCAAGGATTTCTGTGGGATTGGAGTCCAATCCCACAAGGTTCCTCTTTGTGGAAAAACCAGCCAAATGATTTAGTGAAATTGGATTCAAATCCCCGTAAATCCATAAATCGAAGCACACCCCCCAATGAATGCAAGAAATGATAAGTAGAAAGGCAAATAAAGAAAGCAATTTTTTTCTTCTTAGAAGCTGGATTGTTATAGATATTTCATGAGAAGCTCACCTCTGTAGAGGCGAACTTGAAAGCCTTGTGTAGAAAGTTGTCTGATCTCTTTGATTCAGAGGATTGGTGTAAGTTATTAGGATGGATTGAAGAGTTGCATTCAGGCAGGATGTAGATCCCTGAAATAAGACGCAATCTGTTTCGGTGGACTGCGGTTGGGCAGGTGCTATGGTGGTCCTTTCCAAAATAGGTCGATACCGCTGGTGGGAATCAAACAGAGTAAACTGCTGGGAGGCTGCTTAAACCGTTTCAGCAACCCCAATTTTATCCCCGAACCCATCTGTATCAACTACTCTCTCTCTCTCTCTCTCTCTCTCTGTGCACCCTTTTCAAGGACCGGCAGGCAGGATAGCGCCCCTCCTTAATGTTGTCTCCATAGGTGGAAGTTATTAACATGTGAAACTCCATTAGATGGTGAGCATATATGTCATGATTAGTGGATCCAATCTCTTATCGGCAGAAGTGATTGAGGTGGAAAGTAGAGTGGAATCATCTCTCGCAATGTGCAAAACATTTGTTTGGCTGATTCGAACTTCTCATAGCCTAAAGATGGGCTGTTAGATCCATCCGAGTTACAGGTAGGAATAAAATATACAGAACAACATGAATTTTTTAAGAAACCACAAGAACTTCATGATTTTAGATCTAACAGTGTTACATGTTTTGCACGTGAGATTCTTATATAGAATTGCTTTATGGGAAATTATCCAAAGGCCTGTCTATTGGTTTTTCCCTCTTTGATGATTTATTGTTCTAGCACAAGTGTGGATCTCTATAAACTTCTCCCGTGTCCAACCATATGTTAACTTGAATATTTGTAACATTTGAATATTCACCAATCACCATGGAGTCCATCTTAAGTTGTTGTCTTCAATCTCAATTCAAAATCATGTTTTAAGCAACCCGTATTCATTTCTTCCCCTTCTGTTAAAATGTGACTAAAGAGTACATCTCAATTTTAAAGCTTATGAAAGGTTATATTTAGCCTTCAAATTGCCTGCAAGAGCAAGGTTTAGAGATGTATGTTAGCACTGCTCCCAAAAAGTTATTGTGTTTCATGTGATGGTGCATATATTAGAAAATCATGTTTATTTCAATAAGGAACAAAGAAAAGGCTGATCAGGAAGCATGGATTTGCATGTTCATGGGTACAATTATTTTTGAAAGGGATTGTTGATGTTTTTCCACATATTTAGAAGGATTTTTAAGTTCTCAGAATAGGACATATGATTGAACTATTGTATGAACGTTCAGTTTTACTTCTTATAAATGTAGCAATTTCTAGAAAGGGATTGTTCTTGTTGTCACAATACATTTTTAAAGCTCCTGTCATACAGACTCCCATGTTTATCAGACAATCTCTATAGTGGTGGTTGTCATGCTCCGATGCTAAGCTTCACTTGATGATAATTTTTTTTTTTTTTTTTTTGCTTTTTGCACCTCCATGTGATCAGTGATTCACCACCTGCCCAATCAACATCAATATAAGCAATTAAATCCAATAAAAAAGATGAAACAAAAAAAAGGCTTCTAAAAATAGAATATTTAATATATCTAATAATCCTCATAATAACTCGCACATGAACTCATGTAAAAGTATGTTGAAATTGACTAGTTGTATGTACAACATGAGCAATATTAGGCCTGGTGATAGATTGATAAGAGATGACTCAAATAAACTATCAATACAGTGTAGGATCTTCAAGGGGATCTCCATCATCAATCCTTATCTTGACGTTTGTAATTTAAGGAGTATCCATCCTCTTATCATCAGTGATCCCTGACTTGAAAACAATATCAGAGACAAACTTAGATTGAGATAACAAGTAACCTCTGGGCGAATAAGCAACTTATATTCCTAAGAAATATCTTAAAACCCTAAATCAATTATTTTAAAATTATTCTTAAAAATCATTTTAATATTTTCAACTCTCTGTATATCTCTTTCACTGATGAGCATATCAAGGTTGTTAAATGCGATAAAGCGAAGCGAGGCGTAAGCCTCAAGGCATTGAAGCGTAAGCTTCATGATCAAAATAATAAAATATATAATATTAATAAACTAATATTAATAAAATAATTCCTCGAGGTGACAGCAGGAATACCCAGCAAAAGGGGCAAGGGGGGTTAGGGTGCCCGACGGGAGGGTGTCGATGCTAGCAGAGAGAACACGAGGGGGGGGGGGAGAGATAAAGAGAAGAAGAGGAAGGGGGACGGCGACGTTGTCGTCGGCATCTTCCTGCCACCGGCCACGGGTGGTCACTGAGGTGGATGTCGGCGAACACAGAGAGAAGGGAGCGACGGGGCCTGTCAACAGAGGGGTGGCTCACCGGAGCCCCGATGAGGGATGCTGCGGGTGAAGGTCGTCGGCACGATCACCGGCGACTGTGGAGAAAGGGGAGGAGACGGGAGTCAGAGAGACGGAAGGGAGGAGAGAGAGAGAGAGAGAGAGAGAGAGAGAGAGAGAGAGAGAGAGAGAGAGTGGCGAGGGTTTTACCCCTCACCCCTCTCAGCCTACATCTTTTAAAGACGCATGCTCGATTATTCGAGAACCCGGGCCCCGGGGCAGGTCCGGGTTGGGCCTGGATCCAATCCGGGTTTGCCACCGCAGAATGACCTCGGATGCATGTCCGATACGGGTTTGTTTTGCTTTACATGATGCGTACGCCTTAGAAGCGAAGCGTGCCTTGACGTGAGGCGTGCGCTTCAAGCCTGCAAACGCCTCCCTACAGCGCCTCGGTTCCTTGAGCTTGCGCTTTGCCTCTAAGCCGTACGCTTCAGGTACTGAGTGTTAAAATACATGTATTTCATATATATATATATGTTTATATATATATGTATTGTCTAAAATACCCAATAGGGGTATTTTAGTCATTTCACAAGTACCCGATAGGAGTACTTGTTTCTTTTCATTTATTTTTTGTAAATTCTTTTTTCATTTTTATTTTTTATTTTTTGTATTTTTTGCTCACTTAAAAGGGGCCCCACCATGGAGTCGATGGGGCCCCCAACAGTCACATTTGTGACCGTTGGGGGCTCCCAACGACTCCATGGGGAGCCCCTAGGTGGCTCTTCTTTTAAGGCCATAAGGCCACCCCTCCTCTCATTCTTTTGTGTATAAATAGGGGTGAACCCCTCTTGTATTTTTCACTCTTGAGAGCTCTCTCTCTTCTCAATAAGAGACATTTATATTTTTATGTTGTGTTGTCTCTTGTGGGTTTGGGTGTTAACCCTTTTGTTTGTTCATTAGTGGATATTGTAAGTGCTTAACACACACTTTGTTTTTCCGCATATTTCATTACACTGAGGCGTTCGCCTCTAACAACACTAGAGCATATCATCCAAATATAAAAGTAATATTACAATTCCTACATCAGTTTCTTTGACAAACAAAGTTGTGTCAGTCAAATATGATATAAAATCAATATCAAGCATAACTATATTACGCCTATCATACGATGCTTTTTTCGCCTGCTTCAAATCATAAAGAGCCTTCCACAAGTAAAGAGTTTTTCCTTCAGGGATACTCATATCAGGATATGCCTCCATATGCGCTACTTCCATTAAATTCTTATTAAGATAGGTATTCTTAACATCCATTTGATATATGGGTCAATTCCTAACCGAAACAACTGCAATAAGAGTCCTAACGATGATCATAATAGCGACAAAGACAAAAATATTTCATAATCTGTCATATTCTTAAAAATATCATTTGACTACTAACCTAGCTTTATATCTTTCAAAGGTCTCATCACTTTTAGTATTTACCTTATACACTCACCTATAGCCTATAGGTTTTTCTCTTTTAGCGAGATTTTGAATTTTTCAAGTTTTAGCTTTCTCTAAAGCCTCTAATTCTAGAGCATAGCTTTTTCCCATTCGAAGTGTTCTTTATATATATATGATCAGCCCTCTTATATGAATTTTCTAGTTCTGCCCCTGAGGTGAACTCCATTTATTGAGGCCGACCCTCTCTCACTCTCCTTCCATCTCATATGACCATTGGCTGGCTATTTTAATGGCCCTATGGTGGTTAGATGGTGTCCCCATTGTGAATTTTTTGCCATTGTCTACTCAACTAATGGCCAACAATTAGCTCTAATAGTGCCATCCTTTCCTACCTGGATCACACCCTACCAACCATGGCCGAATTATGGCTAGAAAAAGGATAAAAAAAAGGGGATCAAAGAGGATGGTGATGGTGGTTGATGATGGTAGTGATGTGAAAAATGATTCTAATGATGGTAATGATGTGAAAAATGATTGTAATGATGATAATGATGGTGGCGAAGATATGAAAGAGATGGAGGGGTGATGATGATCATAATGGTTATAACATGAAGGGTATGATAATCATGTGAGAAAGTGATAGTACTACGGGCACGTTTTGAAGCAAGAAAAACTCTCATAGGAAAACAAATTTTTTTCTATGAGAAGTTTTGATATGATAAGTTTTTCAAAAGAATTTTTTTTGCTTATTTGTGTAGCATGAGAAAAACGGGCTGAAAACGAAAGAGAAAAATTTTTGCTGGTTTGTTTGTGCATGAAAAAAAATTCCTCCTAACTAACAAATGCTAGTTCTCCTGAAATGGCACCTCCATGTTTCTTACAAAGAAATGCAGAAGTTCGCATTCTTACAAGCAAATTCAGAAAAATAAAAGCATTTGTTTATTCCTTAAAAAAAAACAAAACCCAGATATTCTTACTAAAAAAAGAGAAAGGCAAAATCGATTTGATCGATGCGGGCAATCCCTATTTGGTCATGAATTCGATGAATGGCCATTCTAGATCCTCGTCGGCGATCTTATCCATGGCCTCGAGATCGAAATGTGCACTGTCAAGCTTGAAGAAATGCATCAACTGGTTCTTCTCCATCAACCCTTGGAAGATTGTCTCTCTCGAGTTTGGGACGGGCCTCAGTTTCCCTCCGACCCAAAGGAAGGTTGCATCGGCGCTCTTGAACTCAAGATGGTAGCTCGCAGACGACCGCCGGATCACATCTACCATGGAGTCTGTGCAGAACAGAACCTGAGGGCCGGCGAGATCCAGACTGAAGCCTATGGGCTGCCTGAGAGAATGTGGAGCTGCGCGAGATCTCGATGCCGGAGTGGTCGGGTCCACAACCCCACTGTAAGGAACTTGCCCTCCTCGTCGTTTCCAGGGACGGGATATTCCTCTGGCGAGGATGGAATGTTCCGGTGGGAATCAAGGAAGGAGGCAAGGGCATCGAGTGGGAGGGAGGCAGAGTTGGAGCCATAGGAGGGATCAAGGTGGAGGATGTCCTCCCTAGTTGCAAACAAAAAAGGAGGGGCGAGAGAGGGGCACAACCTCCCTGGTTGCAAACGAAAGAGGGGTCGAGAGAGGGGGGCAATGAAAGAGGAGGGGGCGAGAGAAGGGGGAATCTTGTTAAAAAATAAATATATATATTCTTCTTTATGTATTTATATCAAAATACCCGATAGGGGTATTTTGGTAATTTCACTATACTTTTTTATTTTTCTTAGGTTTTCTCTTTTTCTTTTTTCTATTCTTTTTTTCCTTTTTTTCTTGTAATTGGGACCATTGTGGCCCCCACCATTCTAGTCGTTGGGGTCCCCAACAATCATATTAATGACCGTTGGGGTCCCCAACTACTACAATGGGAGCCCCAATGGCCCCCCTCTTGAGTGCTTTTCTTTTCTCTATAAATTGAGGGGCTCTCCCCTCTTGTAAAGTATCTTTTTCTTATTCTTTTGCTTCTTAATAATATTCCATTTGCCTTTTTGGCATTTTCCCTTAGTGGGTTTGTGTATTGTGCACATTGTGTGCATGTGATTCTTGGCTCTTTGTTAAACTCTTCTAAGAGTTATTTTGTAATTTGTATTTCTGCATTGTTCATTACATGGTATCGGAGTCCATTGAGTTGTTTGTAATCTTGGAAGCATTCTTTTAAGTTCTTTCTCATCTCTACCTCTTTTTGCCATCATGGAGCACGACACAAGAGTTGAACTTTCCTTCAAGCTCAACGGATCAAATTATTTGATGTGGGCGTCGGCTATGGAGAATCACCTTCGTGGAAAAAAACTATGGGGCTTCGTGATGGGGATAGTTCTTGAACCAACATTGAATGTGGCATCGAAAAGGCTCTTGATGGTGAAGATCGCATTAAAGCAATCAATGAGCATTAAACTAAGGTAGAAGATTGGGAGAGTAACTACGCCAAAATTTTGGCGTGGTTCATGAACAATGTTGACATAAAAATTTGTGTTAACATTGCTAAATTTAGAAGAGCCAATGAAGCTTGGTTCTTTATTAAAGGTATGTATACCCAAAAAGATTTAGTTAGACAATTTTTTTGTAAAAAAAAAACTCGTTGTACTAAACAAGGGGACATGAGTGTCCGAGATTACTTTAGTACTTTGTCTCCCCTTTGGGATGAACTTGCCCTTTTTGAGCCCAAGTGGGTGGCTCCGGAAGATGTTGAATGGAGAAGAGAACAAGTTGAGAAAGAACATTTCTTTCAATTTTTCTGCGATCTTAGACCAAAATTTGAACAAGGGCATCCCTTCTTCATAGAAGCAAGGCCTTACCTATTGAAGATGCCCTTGCTAAAGTGTGCCAAGAGGAAACTAGTCTTGGTATGACTCATAAAAGTTATGAGATTTTGACCGTTACTAGGCCGGGATCTAATGTTAAGCCTTATAGGCCTCTCCACTTTGCCAAAAATAATGGCTTTAGAAAGGGTGTCATTTGCCACTATTGTAATGAACCGGGTCATATAAAACCAGTTTGTCCTAAGCTTAAAGGTAAAGTGGCCGCGGTTAGTGAAAATAAAGAAGTGAACAATAATGGAGGAGACATTAAAGACACTCTAAATCAAATTTCAGAGACACTTCAACATCTTTTCAAGTGTTCTTCTACTTCGGGTGCCGTTATCGCTTCCTCCCCATCTCCTCCAGGTATGTGGATTTTGGATTCCGGTGCTTCTTTTCACATGACACCTCATAAACACATCATTTCTAATGTCCAGTTCATTCTCATAACATCTTTTGTTTCAACGGTCGATGGGACTTCTTTGAAAATTTAAAACATTGGAACTTTTGATTTTAAACATTCTCAAAATTTCTTTGTTCCAAAAGTAAGGGTGGTTCCAAAAATCAATTTAAACCTATTTTTTGTTTCTCAAATTACCGATCAAGGATGCCAAGTCTTTTTCTCACCTAAGGATTGCACCGTGCAGGATCTCCAGTCAGAGAAGCTGATTGGGTAAGGCCATAGGAGGAGCGATCTATATTTCATGGATTTTTTGACACTACCATCCAAGTCATTTTGTAATCTTGTAAATGTCAAAAGTATAGATGTTTGGCACAGGAGACTTGGCCATCTGAATTTTTCAAAGATGTCTCTCTTTTCCTTTTTGGGAAACTTTTTGTAATGAAAAAGTTAAAGATTTCATCTTTGGTAAATTAAAAGCCACTCCTTTTCCTCAAAGAAGCTTTGTCTCTACACGACCGTTTGAATTAGTTCATTCTAATGTTTGGGGTCCTTCTCCTATTATGTCTAAGGGGGGTTTATCATATTATGTAATCTTTGTGGACGATTTTACTAGATATACATGGATCTTCTTTCTAAGTAGAAAATATGAAGTATTTTCCATCTTTAAAGATTTTCATGAAATGATTAAAAATAAATTTCTAAGTAATTTGTCTATTCTAAGATCGGATTCCGGAGGAGAATATATGTCAAATGAATTTCAAACTTATTTACGACAAAATAAAATTTACCATCAAAGGTCTTGTCCTAACACACCGCAACAAAATGGTATTGCAGAAAGAAAACATAGGCACATTATGAAAACAACTAGAACTCTTTTAATTTCTAAGAATATTCCAAAGTCCTTTTGGACCAAAGCCGCTTTAACTTCAACATACCTTATTAATAGAACTCCTTCGCCATCTTTAAAAAACGTTTCTCTATTTGAAAAACTTTATAACATGTCTTCAGATTTCAAAAGACTAAGAATTTTTTTTTGTAAATGTTATGTACTTACTCACAAAAATGATAAGCTTTTCCCTAAGGTTATTGAGTGTGTCTTCTTAGGGTATGGTGAAAAACAAAAGGGATACCGATGTTTTGATCTATCAAATAATAAACTTTATATCTCAAAAGATGTTACTTCCTTGAAAAAGAAGATGGTTTTGCAAATAATGAGCCAAAAGAAAACAATGACTATTCTTTCTTATTTGATTTACTACCTCGACAAGGAATCAAATTCAATTGAGAATATTGAACCCCTCAATGAAGTTGAAAATATCAAATTTTTGTCAATGAAGAAAATGAATCTCATGAAAATATAGATGAGCATATAACAAATAATACTCAAGTTTATACTAGAAGAAGTGAAAATACTCATCCATGTGCTTTTGATAAATTTTCTCAAAATATGCCTTTGGAAGAATTATCTCAAAGGTTAAATCGTATTTCTAAAGCACCAAATAGATTTGTATTTTATGAGTTTTTTTCACCATATTTTAGCACTTGTCTTTTAGCCATTCATTCTTTTTATGAACCATCACATTACAATGAGGCTAAACAATATGCACATTGGAATGAAGCCATGAAACATGAACTTAATGCACTTAAGAAAGCCCAAACTTGGGAAATTGTGGATCCTCCTCAAGGAAAGAAACCCATAGGATGTAGATGAGTTTTTAAGGTAAAATGAAAAGTGATGGATCTTTAGAAAGATATAAAGCTAGATTGGTAGCTAAAGGCTATGCACAAGAGTATGGGGTAGATTATGATGAGGCGTTTGCCCCGGTTGCTCGAATGACAAGTGTTCGAGTTCTTATTGCAATTGCTTCTATAAAAAAATGGCATATTTATCAATTTGATATTAAAAATGCATTTTTAAATGAGGATCTTAGTAAAGAGGTTTATATGGATCCTCCTCCTGGTACAAGTTTAAATGGAAAAGTTTTGAAACTTAAGAAAGTCTTGTATGGTCTTAAAAAAGCTCCCAAGGCTTGGTATGACAAGTTTAGTAATGTATTAATTAACTTGGGTTTTGTTTCATATTATAGTGACATTGCTCTCTTTGTTAAGAAAACATGTGATTCTATTGTAATTCTTCTCATTTATGTTGATGATATGATCATCACAAGAAGTGACAAAGATTTAGTAAACGATATTAAATCTATGTTAAAGAAAACTTTTGATATGTCCGACTTGGGTTTTCTGAGATATTTTTTAGGTATTGAGGTGGCCTATTCACCGTGAGGATATATTCTATCCCAAATGAAGCTGGCAGCGGATATTTGTTCTAAGTCAGGAATTTCAGATGACAAGTAGAAACTCCTAAAGTTATAAATGCCAAATTAAGACTTGAAGATAGTGTTTTACTTGATAATCCTACTTCTTATTGACAATTAATTGGATCACTTGTCTATCACCCGACCGAATATTGCTCATAATGTCCATTTTGTAAGCCAGTTTCAGCATACCCTTACTACAGTTCATATGGTTGTTGTCATGATAATTGTGCGATATGTCAAGAATACTATCTCAAAGAGACTTTTCTTATCCTTCTCTTCCTCTTTTAATTTGACTGCTTATACTGATGCAGATTGCTGAGGTAATCTCAATTATCGAATCTCAACTACTGGTTTTTGTATTTTCTTAGGGGATTCACTTATTTCTTTAAGATGCAAGAAGCAGCAAAAAGTTTCTCTTTCATCAACTGAAGCCGAATATCATGTCATGGCGTATACAACAATGAAGATTGTATGGCTTAGAAGTCTTCTTGGTGATATGAGGATTCTCATCTCAACTCCTTCGAAGATATGTTGTGACAACAAGAGTGCGATCTACATTGCAAGCAATTATATTTTCCATGAACGCACCAAGCATATTGAAATGGACTGTCAATACGTGCGAGATGAATTCTTCAGGAGAACTATTACTTTGTCTTTTGTTACATCATACTATCAGTTAACTGATTTTTTCACCAAGGCGCTTCCGACTCCTCGCTTCTTGTTTCTCCTTAGCAAACTTTCGATTTTTTTTCCCGTAAAGTTTGAGGAGGGGTGTTATATATATATATTCTTTATGTATTTATATCAAAATACCCAATAGAGGTATTTTGGTAACTTTAATGTACTTTTTTATTTTTCTTAGGTTTTCTCTTTTTCTTTTTTTCTTGTAATTGGGACCATTGGGGGGCCCACCATTCTAGTCGTTGGGGGTCCCCAATGACTACAATGGGAGCCCCAATGGCCCCCCTCTTGAGTGCTTTTCTTTTCTCTATAAATTGAGGGGCTCTCCCCTCCTGTAAAGTATCTTTTTCTCATTCTTTTGCTTCTTAATAATATTCCATTTGCCTTTTTGGCATTTTCCCTGGGTTTGTTTATTGTGCACATTGTGTGCATGTGATTCTTGACTCTTTGTTAAACTCTTGTAAGAGTTATTTTGTAATTTGTATTTCCGCATTGTTCATTACAAGTTCAGGAAAACTCTAATAGGAAAGACCACCTCCTTCAGGAGTCTTTCCTATAAAAAATGAACTTTTCTCTCGTTTGGAAAGGTTGGAAAACCAACCTTGCTTCATTTTTCCTAGAGACGTTTCCCGCTTCCAAACATGCCCTAAAGGTGGTGATGATAATGATGAATAAGAAGCACAAGTTAATGATGATGATGACAATTGATATGTTTCTTAAGAAACAAAAAACCCACAAAAGTAGGTTAAATATCATTAAAATAATAGTTATTCAAATTTCAGAGCTTTCAGAGACAATGTTTTGCATTAGGGGATTTTTTTTTCTTTGTATCAGTTTTACAGCTAACCAGTTTAATCTACATGTCATCCAGCACCCCAAAGCTTCTCATCAGATCTTCATACTCCAGTATGAATAAAAACTTCTTGATGGATGTTCACTTTGCTGAAAATTGCTGCATTCACACTCGGATTTCTGACTAGTGAAACTGATTGATATACAAACATATTTTGCAGACTTCACGGCCCGAATACAATCAGATTTTCGTGAAGAAGCCTGAAGGACCTGAATTCTGGCCTTTTTAGGAAGAAGTGAATTCATTGTCAATGTTACAGGAGTCTTTTGGTATTTTCTGATTATACAAAAGCATAACAAGAGCTGAGGTTTCGATTTTATTCAGTCATCTTATGTGCATGCCTAAAAGTTTATAAAAATAGCAATTTTCCTGTATAAACTTCTTCGAGTATAGTGTACTTAAGTGAAGTATAGTGTACTTAAGTGAGTGATTTTTTTTTACCTTAAAAGGTAACTATATGTTTCAAAAATGGCATTGCTTGTAAAAGTGATGGTCATTTCAATCAAAGTTGGTACACACACATCCACAGTGGGTTAATCTATTCTGGTATAAAACCACCATAGCTTATGATGGTACACTTCGGATTTACATAATAATTGACTTTTGAATCATGTTTAGCATGATCTATTTACTATTTTCATGTGTTAAAGTTCTCTGGAAGAATATGCTTTTAAGCTTTTTTAACCATCCTCAACTTCATGAATTATGAGCCATTAATTTTCGCAGTTTTGGATTCTTCCTGGTATATTATAGATTATTAAACCTACTAACATGGTAAATAAATCATGTTAAAACCATCTGTACGATAATACAACGTTTGGTGGCTAGATCCATGGATACAGGGTTTACTACCATATGATATTGTGGTTCAAAAACCATAATAGATTTTCTTTGAGAGAGAGAGAGATTCTTGCAAGTTCATCTAACAGACGGTTTCAGGCAGTGTTGACTGAATTGAATCAAATTGTTTTTTCACTGATTTTCTAGAAAATAAGCTGAATTGGTTTTTTTTTTTGGTTTTTTTTTTGTTTTTATTATAATTATAATATTTATTGACTATTTGATTGTTTAGGCATTAAATGTATATTTTGGAAATTGATTGGACCTTATAAGTCATCATTTACTTTATTTATGTATTTTTGTACTTTTACCTGATTTTTTTTGTATTTTTTATGATCTTTAGTTTAAAAAGGCATTCAGAACGATTATGAAAACATTGATTTCGAGTGCTGAATGGTGGAAAATTTGAGAGCCCGTCACGGTAAGGATTGAGATATCTAGTTGGACAAACATATAAGGCCCGTTTGTTTTGTGAGAAAATGGCTCATTTTCATATGGAGATGGGCATTTCCCCATTTCGAGTCGGATAAAGGGATAGCATTTCATATGATTTCTTTGGGCTTCATGCATTTTGCATAGGTGAATGGAACAAATAGGGTGCATATGGAAGGAGATTCTTGGATTTGAGATTTGAGGCTATTTCCCTTTATAAGAGGGAGGGATCTAAAATCAGTTTTTTGGATAGCCTTGTGTCTGAGCATGAGCCCCCCATCTCACATCAGCAGATACCCATGTCATGTCAGATCCTTGAATCTCTCAAATGCACCCTGTTTGGATGCATGATTTTCCCATGAAGGAAAACTCCCCAACACAAAAAATTGAGGGAGTTTTTCTCTTCCCCGCAACACAAAAAGTGGGGGTTTTTTTAGAGAGAGGATCACGTCAACCTCTGTCATAACTGCCTTGTATGTTGTCCATCTTAAAAATGAACGACGCCCATCAAAACAGTGAAAAAGCGGCGTTCATTTTAATATAGAGTAAACCCTTTATATAAGAAAAGACGTCACCCTAGAGAGAGTGGGATGTCAGGTTTACCCCCTTCAACGTCTTTCTCTTTTCTTTCTTTGTTTCTGTTTTGTTTGTTTATTATGCATAATAAAGTCTCCAAAGATATTTCAAAGGAACATGCCAAGATCTTGTATTGACTTATTAGTAGTATTGATATAAAAAAATGTTCTAGTCTTGTCAAATTTGAACATGAAAATAAGGCTTGAGAATACCTCAAGGTAATGTATTCTCTTAAAAATATTACACATGTGTGCAATTTGCAAGATAAAATTCAAAATATGACTCAAGGGTTACGTAGTTCACTTAGTCACTTTAGGTATAAGTAAAATGCCTAAGCTTTGCAATTCTTAGGTGTGTACTTTAAAAAATACCAATTTTTTTGACTAGGTATCGACTAAGACGCCTAGTCGACTACTAAGCTGGCTCTGCCTAAACATGTGGGCAGATTAATAATTTATTATTCTTATATATATTTTATTATTTTTTTGTATATATATAATTATATATATATGTGTTTGTGTGATTTGTCACGTGAAATCATGAAAACATGAAAACATGCTTAATTATTATATTTATACATACATGTGTGTGTGTATGAGTGTTACTTTGCTTTTGGGATTTTTTCTATGAAACATTGAAAGCATGCACAATTAATTTTAATTGATTTTGGTTTTTATGATTTTTTCTATAAAAACTTGAAAGAATGTTTAGTATTATGAGCTATGTAATATGTTATTTATATATGTATGTGTTATTGTGCTTATGTGAAAGGTTGAAAGCATATTTTGTTGATTATACTGAATATGTTATATATATATATATATGTATGTATTTTTTGTTATGTATATTAATATATTTTGTGAAAGCATGTGTAATTTTGTACTTGTGTAATGAAAATATCTTATTAGTAAAAGAATTAAACATATTGTTATGTATATTTTGTGTATTTTTTTATATTTTAATTAGGGTACTGACTAGTCCCACCTAGTTTTCTATTAGTCTTTTTAAGAGTCTACCGACTAAGCACCGCCTAGCACTTTTGACCATACAGTTCAAAGAGATAAAAGTATGGTAGAATATTATAATAAATTATTCGAGCTTTGGGAAGAGTTGATTCTAAAATCAAAATGACATTGTCTCAAAGATATAGAACTTTGTCAAAAGCAATCAGATGCGGAGCACTTCTATAAATTCACTAACAAAAGGCGTCACCCTCTCTAAGGTGACATGTTTTCTTATATAAAGGGTTTACTCTATATTACAATGAACGGTTGTTGTTCACTGTTTTGATGGCTGCCGACATTTTGCTATTTTTTAACTTTTGTCACTATGCACACATCACACAGGATGTCATCCAACTCGACATCGTGCTAGGTGGATGTAGGAGCACCACATTATATATATATATATATATATATATATAGAAGTTTTTCAGGTTTTTTTTGTTTTATTTTTAAATTTTGACCGTACATATGTGATCTATGTACTTGATTTTAAAGGGATCAACTCTTGAAGTGTTCAATTCCGACACATGAATGGGTTTTTGTAACGTTCAAAAATTCAACGGTACAAAATCTTTATAAATTTTTGAGATTCCAAATATCATTTTTTTCATAAAAAACACATGGTCCAGTTGTGGACTCCTCTCAAATCAACCATGCCCAACACATTTATGGGGTTAGAGGAGAAAAAACCCATTTAGCACCTTCATTTAGCACGTACCCATTACTTCACACACACACACACACACACACACACACATATATATATATATATATATATATATATATATATATATATATAGTAATGTGTGTGTGTGCAAAATGAAATATGCTAAATGCCCTGTATAGAGTAATGGGTACATGCTAAATGAGTTCAGTTTTTTTTCATCTTATTTTTATTAAATTATGATTGTACAAATGTGATCTATGTACTTGATTTTACGGGGATCAACTCTTGAAGTGTTCGATTCTGACACATTGGTGGGTTTTTGTAACATTCGAAAAAATAACGATCTAAAATCTTTGTAAATTTTTAGGCTCCAAATATCATTTTTTTCAATGAAAACACATGATCTAGGTGTGGATTCCTCATAAACCAACCATGCTCAACACATTTATGGGGTCGAAACTGCAAAAAGAACACTGAAGAGCTGAAAAACCCATTTAGCATATTTTATTTTGCACGTATCCATTTCTTTCTTTCTATATATATATATATATATATATATATATATATATATATAGAGAGAGAGAGAGAGAGAGAGAGAGCATATTAGGCCCCCTTTTTCTTATTCTGCCCCATTAGACCTCATAGCTTGAAGTGTTTTATGATAGATCTGAACGGTTAGATGTGTTTAGCGTGCTTGATTTAGTGAGAATAGACTCTTAGATCATGTTTTTTAGACGAAAAAATGTAGTTTTATAAGCATCAAAAAAATTGATGCCTTCATAGCCATTGATTTTGGATCACCGAAAAACCCTGTATATAGGTCAGATTCAGGTGATCAAAAAGTCTGTTCCCACCAAACAAAACCTATAGATCACATCTATGGTGTTAGCTGTGAGAAAAAATGCAAAAAAAAACTATGATTTTTGAAAAGACCTAACAGGACAAAACACGAAAAAGGGGCAACACCAGCGCATTACTCATATATATATATATATATATATATATATATATAGATAGATAGAGAGAGAGAGAGAGAGAGAGAGAGAGAGATGAAAACCTCGCGGATGGTAAACCCTCCCAAACCTCCTCAATGGGCATTTTATTGAATTTTTTGTATTTTTTTCAAAATTCTGACCATACATATGTGATCTAAATGTTTGTTTTTATAGTAATCCGTTCTTGGAGCATTTGATTCTGATGCATGAATTGGTTTTTATATGTAAAATCAACAGCCTACAATTTTCATACTTTTTTTCTATCCAAAGTGTTGATTTACAGTAAATCAATTATGCTGAACACATCTGTACGGTCAGAATTATGAAAAAAACACTCACAAATTTTCATTGAAGAGGTTTTCATTCCCTATATATATAAGGTATTTCAAATATTATAGTGTGAAGTAGTTCGTTGGAATGTGTGGATTGAAAGGAGGAGGTTAGGCATTCAATTCTGATTATGATAATTTTAAAAATAATTTCCACTCTTTTAACCAACCAACTAGGTTTTCACTCAGCGCAACATGAGCTCCAACTTGCTTCCGGCCTTTACGGGCACCAAACAAAACAATTTTTTTTTTGCAATTATAACTTACAAAATGAAGCCCACAAAGGGTCGCCTTCCTAGCTAATGGCAACTGACATGACACAACTACAGTTCAAAACCCATGAGGTCATCCCTTGCCGTAAGGTCCAAACTGGGTACAATCCTCAGAGGACCTCAACGGTTTTTACCAATCAAAAGTCTGCCGATTCATGGTCAGTAATATGGAATTTTCTACTAGCCCAACTAAAAAAAAAAAAACATAAAATGAAAGTATGATATAGCATGCTATTTTTATTCATCAAAAATCCTACTACCTAATAGCCACCAGCCCCAAAGCTGTCTGGTGCTGGGCAGGCAGTTTAGGTTCAAATCGCATGAGCGTCACCCCTTGTGCAAATAATAATAATAATAATAATAATAATAATAATAATAATAATAATAGCTACCTCGGGATGGGATGGCTCGTTCTCTCTACTCGCAGCTCACAGGGCTCGCATTTGCTGATGGGCGGGGGAACAGCTGATAATCAAACCGATTGCCTGCCCTTCCATTTTGGTATTTTTCAGGTCAAGAGTGTCATTTTTGGGATAAGGAGTTGATAGAGCTTTCCCTCTGGTTGAAAAGAAGAAAGAAAGAGCCAACAGCAAAAGAAACCAGAGAAAGATTGGAAAAGAAAAGGTGAAATAGACCCCTCCCACTGATTGCGGTAATCACCATCGAGAAGCCAAAAAGCTCTTATTTTTCCTTGTTATATCGTTTTTTTGACTCAATTTATTAAAGAAAAAATTTGCTTTTCAAAGCTGGTGCGAAATGGAACACGAGAAAGCAAAAAGTCATAAATATGGTCGGTCGGTAACTCTGCACCATATGATAGTGTCACGCACCTATGCTATGCTTTTGCCTATCGAGAGAGAGAGAGAGAGAGAGAGAGGCAGCCACGTTACCCAACAAATAGTTCATAAAATTCAACTTCAGAAGAAACTGCAATGGAAACAGAGAAATATAAATGATTTTATTAAACCGAACCACTGGAATATGAGAACTGAAAATACTAGTTAACTAGGCGTTTCATATGATTTTTTTTGCAAATCCCATCCTGCAGATGGGTTCAGCATGGTCTATTTTGTTAGGAATAAACTGTTGGATTATACTTTTTTGATAAAAAAACAAATTTTAAATGTTTAAATATATACAAAAATTTTGAATAGCTAATTTTCAAGCCTTGAAAAATCTTGTTTATGTGTGGCAATGGATGAGTCAAGGGTTTGTCCCCCTTACGATCAAAGCAGAAGATCACATCCGTGTGGTGAGAACACTTTGGCGGGTATGCTGAATTGGTGAAGACGGAAAGTGAAGAATTGAAATACATGGTGCGCACAGGGAGCTAATGATTTCAAATAGGATTGGTTTAATCATACATTCAATCCTAGCCATCCAGCAGAACCATTTAACTGTTAATTGGATGGGTACGATTGAATCTATGTTGAAACCCGTCCTATTTCAAATGATGGGATCCGTGTTCCAGGTAACCAAAGAAAAGTAGAAATCACAAGCTGCCCAAAGAGAAAACCATTGGCTGCAGATAAATATTGATCGAGGAAGATTGGCACCTAAGTTGATAATACCATCTTCCAAGATATTACAGAAAATTGTTGCACCACTACAGTAACGACGGCTCCTAAAAGATCCAATCCCAACCCCAGCCCCAGCCCCAGCCCCAAAAAAAGAAAAACCTGGAAAAGAGGAAAAAAAAAAAGCTGAAATAAGGAGGAACTTAGATGAAACCATAGGACAAATGGGAATGCAAAAAGAGAATGAAAATGATATGACACAGGAGCTGTGAGAGAATGGGATAAACCCAGATATTCAATTGGGGACCCGTCATCCACACAAAAAAGACTTCTCAATTATGGGGTTTCCTCCCAATCCATAACCAAGATAAAAAGAAAAAAAAGGTGAAAAAATAGACCACCACCCAACTTTTCACAGAAAAATAGTTTGAATGCTTCTGTAACACACACCACATATATATATATATATATATATATATATATATATATATATATATATATATATATATATATATATATATATATATATATATATATATATATATATATATATATATATAGAGAGAGAGAGAGAGAGAGAGAGAGGTGTAAACCAAGATGAAAACCTAGTTTAACCGGACAAATGAAATTCATATTCCATTCTACCCACCTAGGTTAACTGGATAAATCAAATTGATATTCCATTCCACCCACACCAAAATAGACAAGTAGAGTCTGGTTTACCATGAAGTTACCAACCGAAGCTAAATAACAACAGAAGGAAACAAGGACAGAAACCAAAGCTGAAGCTACAGAGAAAAACCATCATTACAGCGCACCTTCCCGTTCTGAAAAGCAACAAAACAAAGCAACGGAAGAAAGAAGCACTAGCTTCAAGCATAAAACATCATAAAACAGTATAATCCACATCCCCTCCCCTATCTAACCTTTAATTTTTCTTCTCACTTTTGTGGGATTCTCGCACACTACCAAAGGAGAACACTATACTGTGATTGAAGAAGTCCTCTCTGATCTACCATTTGTATATAACATTATCATTCATGAAACAGATTACAAAGTGAAGAATAAAAAGAAAAACAAGGAATAAGGGTTGCAACCCATAAAAACAGAAAGAAAAACTTCTCTGCTTGAGATTATGGGCAATCCCATTTTCCAATAAAAAACTTGACTATGGGCAATCTCATTTTACAATCCTGCTTTTATCAGGAAGATGGGTCACCCTCCAAACCTCCCAAGAAGACTAAAAGATCTCTAAAATGAAGCATCCCACTTGGTTCCATATCAGAAACTTCATCTCTCCTTGCTTTTTCTCTTTTTTTTTGGAGGAAAGTAAGCAAAAATCATAGCCTCAAAGAAGTGCTACAAAATTCATCATCCTCCTCATCCTCACAAGGAGCCAGATTCAAATCCAACAATGGCCTTCTCTTCAGGGAGGGCCTGCTCACCTCATCGTCGACAACCGAAGACGACGAATCGCAATTGCTGTGGCACTCATTCAGATCATCGCCATCACCACCACCAAAGAGCCCCTTCTGAATCAAACAATTAATCTCGCCGGGGGTCCTCCGATCGGGCGCACAGCTCCGCTTCACGCCCTTCTGCTTCCGCCCTGCCCTGCCGGAAAAGACGGGCACCAGCGAACCGGCGCGGAGGCATTCTCCGTCGACATTGAGATCAATCTTCGGATTGACCTCCCCGAAAGACGGTGCCTTGGCGTGGAAATTGCTCCTGGGGCTGATCCAGGACTCGACGGTGCTGCTGAGACTGGTGCTCCGATCCTCTGTGGGGACGAAGGCAAAGTTGGTCTTCGCCTTCGGCCCCCGGAGCGCCCGGGCGGCAGCGTCGTAGGCCAGGGCTGCGTCCTCCGCCGTATCAAACGTCCCCAACCAGACGCGGCACTTCTTCAACGGATCCCTGATTTCTGCTGCGAATCTTCCCCACGGCCGCTTCCTCACTCCCAGGAAATGGACTTCTTTGGCGATCGCCCCACCACCCTCCTGCAGTCCCTTCTTTAATTGAGGGGTCATAGTGTTTGGATGGGCAGAAATCTCAGAAAATCCTCGATCGAAAAAGTCTCGGGTGAAAATCCCACAAATCCCTTAAGATCAAATATCTTCCAATCTGAGACACCCCAGATGGAAATGCCCCAATTCAACCAACATTAAAAAAAAAAAAGATGGAAAAGCCCCAAAATTAATGACACTGATCGATGAAAAAGCGACGGGAAAGCTAGGTTTTGTGTTTTTTTTTCCGATGAAGAACACCCACCTGAATTTTCCTAAAAACAAGAGACAAATCCCAGCGCTAACTCGCAAAAATGAAAGAAAAGGATCAAAACCGAGGCAGAAATATTAAGAAAAAGAACTAAGAACCACAAGCTAGAGCTCTAAATATTTATGAGACAGAGAGAGAGCAGGAAGAAACCCTAAAAAATCCTGCAAAATGGGAAAAACAGAGATCCGAAATCAGGAAAAAAACGAAGGCAAATAACCGAAAAGGGACTTCCAGAAAGTCCTAAATCGGGAAAAATCCCAACAATTCCTCTAAATAGAAGGATGCACCAAGACCCTCGAGAAAAAGAAGCGTTTAGTTCACCAAAAACCCTGATTTTCTGCCCTTCTTTTCTCAACAAGGGAAGCAGGTTTCAGGAACTATGAAAGTAGAGTGGGGGGGAGAGGAGGTGCAGGGGACGGCTGAGAGAGAGAGAGAGAAGGGGTGAAGGGATTTGGAGGGGAGGGGAGGGGAAGAAGGAAATAAAGTAGAGAGAGAGAGAGAGAGAGGCTTGTTCGGTGAGGCGCCAAACAGAAAAAGCGCAAATGATCAACGGCCAATGAGAGAGGCGAATGTGCATCGCTGCGTAGGGCCGCAAGCACGGGCAGCGCCACCGGGCAGGTTGGTAAGGTCACGCCGTTAACCCCGCCGTTAAGCTTTTACTCACCGGGTTTTCCTCCCTTTTGCGCGGCCTCCATAAACTGTTTGTCGCAACGCTTTACAAAGACACGGACACGACAAAAAATACATGCTAAAAAAGCTCTGCACGCTTGGCTAAGTGGGTAGGTATGTCACAATGATTCGTGGACTCGAGGATCAAAATTCCAAAAGTGATTTTCAAAAAGAGATACAAGGACACGAAATTTCTAATTTCTTAATCAAAACAAATTATTTTTGAATGTTTTAACATTAAAAATAGTTTTCAAATAAAATTGAAATCTAATACAATGTTATTTTAAAAAAATTTAAAATAATGTTGTTCACTGCATGAGTCGACGTGTCTGATCATGTCACCAGGGACACGGCCAAAATAGGGCATCCTTGTGACACAGGTGCATAATTTCGTCACACAAGAAAAGACATAGGTGGGTAGTTTAATGCGTTCAAGTTAAAAAACACATCAAAAAATCCACCACAACCCGTGCACGTCCCTTGTTACAAGGTCCAAGCAAACGAGCAACCAGGAGTGTCAACGGGTTGGGTTGGGTTGGGATCCAGGTGAAACCAAATCCAGACCTAATTTGAGATGATAGTACTACGTCCTTGACTTGATCAACCATAAGAGAAACCATACCCGGATTGCTATAAAGATTACATGAACCAGACTCCGACCATACCCAGTAAAATAATATTTTTTATCTTTTTTACATTGAAAAATTACAAATCTTAGCCGAAACTCAGGTCGGACCGGTGTCTGGTATAAAATTTCACAAACCATACCCGGCACCATATATTAATCGGTCCAACCCGAATTCTAATCAAATGTTAGTATTTTTGGCGAAACCCTAACCCTATAAGGTTTTATACGGATTGGGTTTGGGTCCAACTCAACCCATTGACACCCCTACGATCAACTATCCTCTCCATTGTACTTGTAGAATCTTACATTATTTTATAGATAGGGGTGTCAACTGATCGGGTTTGGTTAGGACCCAGATGGAACCAGACTTGGACCCAGTTTTTGTGTATGGTATCGGGTCTCAGGCCTGGGTCTAATCGGGTCCACTAGAAGTAAAAACATACCCGGACCTGATAAGAACTACATGAATGAGACCTGAATTATACCTGGTAAAACCTTATTTTTTATCATTTTTATAATCAAAATTTGTGTGTCCTAATCGAAACTTGGGTTGGGTCCAGATCTGGTATAAAATTTCACAAACTATACCCAAGTCCATGTATTAATCGGACCTTTGGATCCAGACCCGGGTCTTATTATTTATCACCATGCTCGGACCCTATAGGGTTTGGTTCAGGTCGGGTCTAGGTAACCCGGCCCGTTGACACCCTTGATTATAGACAATAAAGCAGGGCCACAAGAGGGGTGTCAATGGGTCGGACCTGGTTCAGATTCAGATGGGTTCAAACATACATCTAACTTTGTGGTGCTCGTACCAAGTTCGGGCCTGGGTTTATTAGAGTTTATCATAAGAAAAATAGTACCCATGTCTTATGAGGATTACATGAATTAGACCCAATCCATACTCAATAAAATGGTATTTTTTAATCTTTTTTTACATTAAAAGCACGAGGCTTAATCGGAACTTGGGTTGGAGTCGGGCGGCATCAAACTTCACAAACCATACCCGTCTCTCTCTCTCTCTCTCTCTCTCTTTCTATATATATATATATATATATATATATATATATATATATTCGACGCCAGATCAAACCTCCTTATTTATCACCAAACCTTGACCCTAAAGGGTATAGGGGTCAAGTTCAAGTCCAACCAGACCCATTGACACTCATAGTCACGATAACATGACACCTCTAGACTGTAATTAGGGGTGGCAATCGGGTTGGGTTGGCGGGTCGTGTCGGCAGGTCAGCATAACTCAACCCGAACCCAACCCGTTTATTAAACGGGTCAGCTGTGGCAAACACGAACCCGACCCATTTATTAAACGGGTAACCCGACACGACACAGTTAACTCGTTTAATAAACGGGTCAGGTCAGGTAAATGGGTTGGCGGGTCGGGTTCGTGTCAGCAGGCGGGTTGGCGGGTTGGGTTCAGGTAAACGAGTTGACTCGCCCACCTAACCTGTTTATTAAACGGGTCAGCTGGGTTGGCGGGTTGGCATACCCCTAACACGAACCCAACCCGTTTAATAAACGGGTTAGGCGGGTTGACCCATTTACGAGATGAACCCGTTTAAGCCAAACCCGAACCCGCCTAAGAAGCGGGTTGGCGGGTCGTGTCAGATTTTGCCACCCCTAACTGTAATGAGATAACCAAATTAGGTGGTGTTTGGATGCAACCACTTATCCAGATGCACAGGGTAAGATGGGAACTTCTATTATAGATGACAAGGTATTTCCTAGAGTAAATGGGTGCACCCTAACACCCCCATTAAATTAATGATTTCTGAAATGTATGGATTTTATGGTTTTTTAATTGATAAATTTTTTAATATTGTATTATATAAAAATGTATTTATTTGTAATAATGTTATTCAATAAATTAATCAATTGTGTTATCTCACTTATATTATGTCGTGTCGCTACTGAACCACCATCGACAGGCAGGGAAATAAAAAAGAGGCAATGGTGGGATATAAAGAGAATCGCGTCTGACTCGGCTAGGCCTTCTCCGCGTGGCTTGGCTCAACTGCCCGATATGGATGCCGATGTGTTTGCAAGTAATTTTGGATCTGATCCGAATGTGTGTACTATTCAACCCGACATTATGACACATGGTGGGTGTTATTGGGTCAGGTGATCCAAAACTGACCCGAAACTATATAAATTAGACCTGAACCAACCCACATTTAGTATATCCATGGGTCAGGTTGGGTTCAAAATTTGGAACCATTTAAAAGACAAGGGAATGTTACTAGGTATGGGAACATGTGACGTGAATCCTTCTATTAATACCAAACCAAATTGTTTTATTTAAAATAGTTGAAGCAACCCGTATTTAGAACCTAAACCAACAAAGACTTAAACAAAACAATTTTATAGGGTCTACAACTAATGCAAATAAAAACATCAAACAAATAGTACGATAACGTAATTTATTCATTCATGTACTTATTACTCTATCGTACTCCGTAGGTTTAATGTTGTAATGCAAGTTCATTTTATTCAAGGTGTTTTGGCTATTACTTCGATTAGATAACCTATTTCATGAAGGATATTCCTCAATATGAAAACGAATAATTATTTTGTATATGTTAATTAACTTAATTCATACATGTACATGTATTTGACTTGGTATATAATTGTTATAAGTATGATTGTGGTATATTTGTCATATTGTAAATGCACTATTTGAACAGAAACACAAAATTTAACTTCACATACGTGTTTATATGTCATATTTTGTTATATTTTTTTACGTAAGCTATAGTTAGTCATTTGTTAATAACTACTTTTTCATAATAATGTAATAGACTATAAGAAGCGTATAATCAAATTCTTGAAGAAAGACAACTTTGGAGGGTACAAAAAAGAAGGTTGAGGAAGAGGTAAAGAGCTAAATAGAACCACAGTAGAACACAAAAGGTCTAAAGGGCAAACAAAATGCAGAGGATGAGAAGAAGTCAGACAATGAAGTGTCGGATGACAAGATATCGAAAGTTGAGTTGTAACAATTCTAGAAAGTATGCATTGATTACTATTGTAAAATATTGGATGTAAATTTGACAGGATTATCAAACATTTGATGTAAATTTGATAGAACTGTTATATAAATTATGGGTTTACATTTTGAATGTTTTTAAATATACGATGTTCTGCAAATTATGTGTTGTAACTTCTAGATATTTTTTAAATAAGAAAAAGTTCAGTAAATTTTGTATGTTTAACTTCATTCTATGTTTAATATTTTGTAACAAGAACATGCATAAAATATAGGAAATTTGCATATTTATGAAGAAACTCGTATATTTAGGAGGAAAAACACATATTTAGGATGAAAGCATGTTTATGAAGAAATCACATATTTAGGTGAAAAAGTGCATATTTATGAAGAAAATCATATATTTAAGACAAAATTACATATTTAATAAAAAAATCACACATTTAGGAAGAAATCACATATTTAAGAGAAAAATTCTATATTTAAGAGAAAATGCATATTACAGAGAAAAAATAAATATTTGATAGGAGAATCACATATTTAAGAGAAAATGCATATTTATGAGAAAAACTACATATTTAAGAGAAAATCATATATTTTTTGCTGCGAAAGTCTCGAATGTTCTTATGTTCTATATATATTGGTCATTGTTCGCAATACTTTTTTGCAAACTTTTTGATCCTCACAAATCTTAATCATTGTTCGCATACCTTTCTTTACGAAGTTACATGACTTTATAGTGACAAATATTGTGAGATTTATAAAAATATTGCAATAATATCACAAGAAATTGCTTGAAAGTTTAAAATGACAATCGCAAGTTTTTGAAAAATAAATTTTTTCTATTTTTAACGTTTGTCAATATGCATGACTTTAGTCATAGTGTGTGAAGTTACATGTAATATTAAAATTTATAATTCAATAGATATACAATTCACTTGTAACATTCAAATTCACCTATAATATTCAAATTTACATCGAGTAACATTCAAATTTACAACAGATACAAAATTCATCGGTACAAAACTATATATATGCATTTATAATTCAATATTAAGTTGTTACAATCATACATGTATATATAATTTAACCTTGGCATAAATTTAAACTATTAAACAGAAATTCAATTATAATTGCATCTATAATTATTTAAAATATTGTTTACTTAATTACAATGATTTACAAAATAATCAAAATCATACGTCATTGTTGTGGATGTGTTAGGTGTATTCGTAGCTCCTCGATGACATTATTATTAGCAATAAGGTCAACTTGAGTCTGTATAATAAACTCCTTTGTTTGAAACAAATCTTTTAGAATGTGATTTTAAGCTAGTGCAAGAGTCAATTTTGCATCCACTCAATGTGCAGTCCTTCTATGCTTTTGACTCATTTCTCCACGCCCCCCTCCTCCTCAATGCCCTTTTTGCGGAGGGACTGCTTGCAACTTGCAAGTTATTAACAGTTGCATCCTCCTCATCATAAGCACGTACTATGGATGACAAGTCAATGTCTTCTTCGCCATCACATCAGTCTTTAGGTTGTTTGAACTAAAACATCATGGGGTAATCCTTCATTTGATCATTTATTGTACCCAAAACAGTTCTGCTAACTGTGCAAGGGTGACATATTTAATCCAGCATTGGCATAAATTTAAATTGTTAAACAGAAATTCAATTATAATTGCATTGTGGGGTAATCCTTAATGTGGTACCTCCTCTACTCTTATAGAGGATCATTCTTCTATATTCTCCACTCTTTATCTTTATTTGGCCACTGTCACTGTAGGTGGCTGCATCACTAGCTTCATCTATCCAGGTATTCAGGTTAGCAACAACCTCATAGTGAACTAATGGGTCAAACTTCTTTACCACTGAGTTCCCCTCTCCCTCCCTCCTTCTTAAATGCCTTTAGGATGATTGACATAAATGTGATCACAAACTCATCAACTTTTTTACAGGTTTTACCTTAAATTTAAGCCATGATGAAATTATTAGTTGTTTGTTTGAGCATAGATTTTTAGGTTTGTGATTAGTGAGGTTACATTTTCTATGATAAATATCAGAAACCCAAGCTTTGAGCCATTGTGAAGGCTCCCTCTCTACCCACGTGTCAAGCATATTCCATACTTTATAGTAGGAAGAATCACCTAATGTGTAATTTTTCTTCTTTGGCTCTTTATGTTGTATTGTAACACTAGCAGATGATGTGGGTGTGGACCCCTTTGAAACAATCTTCTCAATCGCCATATTGTAATAAACAAATTCCTAAATTTCTACAATAACAAAATAAAGAATATAAGTAAACAAGTAGGCAATAGAGACAGGATATTGATAAAGCATTGAAAAAAAAATAGAATAGTCTATTAACAATGCAAAAACTTGAATAGTTAAGGAAACAACAAAAAAAATAACAATGTTTTCTAATCATGTTTATAATACAAGATACACAATATATAAACAACCAAACTAGAGGATAGATGCATGTGAATCGTTAAGAAAATAAATGATTTAGGATAACTAGTTAGACAAATGAACACTCACATGCAAATGATTTAATCAAAGAAAAAAATAAAAAAGGTTATTGAACATGCAAAGATAACTTGAAAATCATGTAATTCTTTTATAAAATAACTAACTCATGTCAATGTTTTTAAAAAATAATTGATTTAAGTCATTGTTTCAAAAAAATAATTGTTTCTACCATTAAATGTGTGCTTACCAAAAAAAATTTCATTGATGATTCTGAAAAACTCGACGATAAAGTACCCTCAATGAAATGTTGCTAATGAATCGCCAAAAAAAGTCATAAAAAATCATAGTTGAAAATTGTTGCCAGAGGAAAGCATGTTGGGGACCACAAAAAACTTTAGTTTATGAAAAACTAGCCCTAAGGTGTGAACATTCAGTTTTTAAAATCAAAGTTTGCATTTAATGCTAGTACAAAAATATGTAAACAATAAAGAAATTCACATTGTATTCATCCTCAATATTTATGATGTTTATACAAATTCACAATTTTGTCATCAAATCTACATGTAAAGAGAATATTTGTATGACTTATTTGTAAAGTTAGTACCTTATTTGTGATGGTCATTTCAGAGTGCGAACTTCATAGAAATTAACAATATGTTATATGCGTAGATCGCACACATCTACAGATCTCCTTGAGGATCAATTACTGAAAAGAGGTCGCATGGTATCTTGAGAGTGAGATACTATATATGTGAATTTAGTACCGTATTTGCGATGGTCATTTCATATTATGAACTTCACAGAAATTTGCAACATGATATATGTGTAAATCACCACATATTTGTAGATCTCCTTGAGGATTGGTCATTAAAAGAAAGTTTGTATCTCGCGAGTGTCGTAATGTATGTATGAATTTAGTCATTATTTGTGAAGTTACACTGGTTTCGGTTATGTGAGGTTCACAAATTTGGTTATGCAAACTTCGAGAGGTCTAAAAAAAAAATGTGTGAATCTACATTTTAGTAAGAGTTTGAGATATTAAGAGAGTGTACTGATATATCGCGTGAACTTCAAGAGGTTTGCTCGTGCGAAGGGTAAAAAGGCTCTAAAGAAGTTAGGCATTTGTGAATTTGGACATGCAGTGGATTTAAAAAATTATAAGATATTTTAAAAAATATGTCATTTTTGTCGTACAATACCGTCATTTTTTCAGTTTAAAATTTTTCATGTCCTTGTATCTGTTTTCTATAAAAAAAATCGAACTTGCCCGTATCGAGCATCACATGTCCTTGTGTCCATGGATCTTTTTTGGCATTTGAAGAATACAAAACAAAAAAAATTCCTGGATTATTGAATCCATCTTGTTTGAACAAAATTCTCAAGATTTTTTAAAAAAAGGACTAGATTTTCCATGACAGCCAACCACACCCAATTACCCCACTGTAGACTAAGTTTCTTATGCACGCAACATGCACTCATCGTGCAATTGGAATCTTTTATTTATTTTTAATCTTTTGTTGGTTGTTAGAGATGCCAAATGCTTCATGGAATCGTGTGCGTGTCCTAATAAGATAAAAAGACATACGTGCACAGAGTCAGCCAAGAACAGGTACACCATCTTGTGGATATCTGTTCACACCAATTGGAACACACCTAACTCCCCCATGCACACATGGAGGTGTCACATGTATCAATCTCCACCGGTACCAAAATTTTTTGTTTGATTTTTACTCAGACAGACCATCCTGCGATCATAGACCTAGTCGCGCTACTCTGCCTGTTATACTTACAGTCGCTGTCCTGACAGCGTAAAACTCTAAGGGCTTACCCTTCACCCCACCGGTATCAATATTTATTTTTTATTTTTTTTAATGATGAGAAATCCTCGCCAAGAATCGGGTCACTTAATGGATCATCCCCCAAAAGGGCAAACCCCTAGTGAGGCCTACAACTACATGAAAAAATCAGGTGCAGATTGTACAAATATTTGTGCATTAAGCACCTGATCACCCTCCATCTTGGGGACAGGGCCTGTCAGTTGTGGGGCCCAAGACCTGATGGAGGGCGACCAGATGCTTAATGCACAATTTTTTGTACAATCATATTACACCCGATCCGGACTCTACAACCACCCTGCCTTACGTGGACCACCTTAGAAAGCTAAGGACATACCCCACATATACCAATATTTGTTGCTTCTCTGATAATCTATCCAAGGCATCTTGTTTGCATAATTGAGTGAACAACCAAAAAGAGAACCAAATTGAATACTTTTGTTCCTTGAACCATAATCAAAGCAGGCTTCTCTCTTACCTTCACATTCAAGGGCTGAGTTGGGATCCAACTGATGTGTATATTTTATGGCCATGCATGCTGCAAATGAAATTGGTAGGTTGTCAGAATCAAGGTCGAGTCTCTAGACTTATGGTGGGTTGCCATCAAGCTTTTACAAATCCAGTCAGGCTCACACACACACACACACATGAGTGATTGGTAGCTGCTCACATGTTAGGTGCTAAATGAGCCTGCTAAATAGGTTTTGCAGTCTTTTTTTATTTTATTTATAAATTCTGACTGTACAGATGTGATCTATGTACTTGATTTTGTAGGGATCAGCCCTTGAAGCGTTCGATTCTGACACATGCGTGGGTTTTTATAAGGTTCGAAAAATCAACGGTCTAAAATCTATGTAAAATTTTTATGCTCAAAATATCATTTTTTTTCATTGAAAACACATGATCCGGGTCTGGATTTTTCGTAAATTGACCATGCTCAATGCATTTATGGGGTCGGAACTGCAAAAAAAAAAACACTAGAAGGGCAGAAAAAACCATTTAGCACGTATCATTTACCACCTAACATGTGAGCCACTACCACTCTCTCTCTCTCTCTCTATATATATATATATATATATATATAATCATTAGAATATGAGAACTGTATAATGTATGAACCATAATTTTTATAGATTTTTTGTTTTTTCTCTTGAATCTAACAGCACGGATACATGTTTAGTTTTTATAAGAACCCACACTTGAATCATTCAATTTTGATGCATAAACTAGATTTTTTTAAGGCTTTAAAACCAATGGATCATAAACTTCATAAATAGTCAAGCATTAAAAAATCACAAATTTTCATCAAAAATACATGATCCAATGGTTGATTCCTAATAAATTCACCATGTCAAGCACATCTATGCCCACATTTTCAGTTCTTATGTTCTAGTTCTCATGTTCTAATGACTATATATATATAGGAAAACTGAAATATGTTTGTTGGTATGAATCAAAATCTTCATAATTTTTTTTTTTGCAAAGCTAACCTTGCAGATGCATTAGGCATGGTCCATTTGCTAGGAATCTATTGTTGGATGATCCTAATCGGATCAAGAAATATGATTTTTTATGCTTTAATATTTATAAAAAATTTAAGCCATTGATTTTCAACCCTTAAAGAATCCTTCTTATACATCGTAATTGGATGATCAAAGAATCTCTTTTTATAAAACCAAGCGTGCACAGTGAAATTTGCAAAAAATAAATAAAAAAAACCTATGAAAATCTTAGTTCATACCAATAAACATATTTAGTTGGTAAACATTTCAGTTACCCTATATATATATAGTTTATAGTTTATTTCTCTAACCAAAAGAAAGTCCAAAATCTATAATTGATGATGATCGAACAACTCTTCTTCTTAAATGTTTGAGTGTTTTATCTATTGGACCTTGTATATTTATTCATTATAACTTATTTAATGAGAAATATATTTTACACAAAGACTTTATGATATCTAAACATGTTTTTTGAAATGTGAAAATTCAAACATTACAAAGTATCGTGGGCCCTTGATTTTTAGAGCTTTCAACAAAAACATCTAAATATCCAAAATTCTTTTTTTGAGAATAAAAAAAATTCATTAATATTCTGAATAGACAATGAGGGATCGACTAGGACAAAAGCCGATTACATAAAAGAGATCGTCATCGCAACGACCTTAACAAAGGGTCCTAACAGACTAAACCCCAGCCAGGAAATGTCTTCCTCAGGCCAAACCGCACGAGCAGCATGAAACACATCAGACTGTAAGGCGTAACGCGTAGTCTGAACATCAGATTTTCCGGCTAGTGTAATGTTCTTTCCAAATTTGCCACCAAGCTAAAACGAGCCAGCACTTCCATGCCCATCGCCATTTCTTTGAGAACTTACAAACGAAGGACCCAAGATCAGCGTCCTAAAGCATGAAGCTGAATTAAGCTGCAATGTAAGATTCGACCAAGCTGAATTAAACAAAGACTGGATGAACTATCAGAACCAGAATAGGTGTGGAGCTGTTTCTAAATCCTGTTCACACAAACAGCATTGATTAGCAATATAAATGCCCCATTTTTTAAATCGATCAAGAGTATTAGCATGCCCCATCACGAGAAGCCAGGCCAAGAACTGAGCACAGGATGAAGGCCGCACCCCCCAAATGATGCCCTTTGAGAAGCAGTTCATACCAGAGTTACCGAAAGCTTATTAGGTAGGTGGGAATCACACTTCTCAGAAACTCGCTTCGGAAGCACAATACGCTTTGCTTACGAAACTTTATAGAAATCTAGATTCCCCCACACTTCTTTTATGCTTTCCACACAAATGGTATATGTTTTTCTATATGCTTTTCTCATGTTTTTTTTCATGTTTTTCATGTATTTTCTCTCACGTTAGGCTATCAGTCACTTTTCATGTACTTTCTTTAAATTGGTAACCATCGTTGTTAGATTTTAACAAAAATTTAACTCTTTTACTGAAAAATAATGAAATATAAGAATAATCAATTTTATTTTAAGTTTTACATGCTTCTTGATAGTTCGCTTCTCGCTTCCTATAAATTTCAAAATGCCGCACTTCTCGCTTCTGCTTCTCGTATCGTTTCCTGCATCGGCTTTCTAGTTTGACAACCTTGGTTCATACCTGCTTCTAAACATCCCTAGTAACAAGATGCAACAATAAATTTGTCATTAGTCATGAAGGACCATTTAAATGGTCTGACACCCTCCGACTCAATCAGGAGACAAGAATAAATGTTAAAGGCCTTAGCAATCGCCTTCCAAACTGGGGAAACTCTTTTCCAAGAATTATTCACTATCCATTGAGTGGAAAGACCAATAAGCCTATACTTATTCTTCATGAAACCCGCCCAAGGAAAGTCTTCACACCCCAACCGCCACCACCAGAGACAGGAGGAGTGCAATGTTAAACTGAGAAAGCTTTTGAATGCCCAATCTGCCACACAGCAGCAACCTTGTTACCCCCTCCCAATTAACGAGAGCTTTGGTTGGACATTCACCTCCCCAAAGAAAGTTTGAGAAGATCTTGTTCAGTCTAGTTTCAATTTTTTTTCTGGGAGGTGAAACAAGGAAATATGGTGCAGCGTTAGACCATTCAGAACATAACATACTAAAGTAGCCCTGGTTGGCTTGGAAAGATGGATCCCATGCCAAGAATCAATAAGAGAATCGATTTTTTCCTCAAATTCCCCCCAAGCATCCAATGATGGAAGTTTTTGCAAGATTTTTAGACCCTAGTCAAGTGGAAGGGTCGATTGTTTGCAGCCAAAAAGACATTCAGCCACATTCATATGGCGGTGAGGCACATTAAAGACCACAAGCCTGCATTTATTCTCACTAATTTTGAGATCCGATGCAGTTTCAAAAACTTTAGGGTATGTTTGATTGTTTGTTCAGGGTTGGACGAAATGAACAAATAGAACAGAACATTGGTTATGTTCTTTCTGTTCCTTTTGTTCTAAGTCCAACAAATGTCCTTTGTTTGATGGGAGAAGAATGAAGAAGAAGAAACCTTAATCAATAAGAAAAAAACTTAATCAAGAAGAAGAAACCCTAATCAATAAAATCAAACAAAAACCCCTAATCTAAGAAAACCCTCACATCTGAAAACCTAAAAATGCCCTAAAAAGGAATTTGATTCAAACTGAAATTAAAGAAGAAGAAGAAAGAAAGAAAGAAAGAAGAAGAAGAAAGAAGAAAAGAGGAAGAAAGAAAAT